>NW_009620336.1:0-469 GCF_000690535.1 Cariama cristata
TCAAAAGCAGCGTGACCAGCAGGGCGAGGCAGGGGATTCTGCCCCTCTGCTCAGCTCTGGTGAGACTCCCCCCGCAGTACTGCCTTCAGCTCTGGGGTCCTCAGCACAAGAAGGACATGGACCTGTTGGAGCAGATCCAGAGAAGGGAACAAAAATGATCCGAGGGCTGGAGCACCTCTCCTGTGAAGACAGGCTAAGAGAGTTGGGGTTGTTCAGCCTGGAGAAGAGAAGGCTCTGGGGAGACCTTAGTGCAGCCTTCCAGTACTTAAAAGGATCCTACAGCAAAGCTGGGGAGGGACTTTTTAGAAGGGCATGGAGTGATAGGAGAGGAGGCAATGGCTTTAAACTGGAAGAGGGAAGATTTAGATTAGATATAAGGAAGAAATTCACGACTGTGAGGGTGGTGAGGCAGTGGCACAGGTTGCCCAGAGAAGCTGTGGATGCCCCCTCCCCGGAAGGGGTCAAGGCC
>NW_009620336.1:490-4821 GCF_000690535.1 Cariama cristata
GTAGTGTAAGGTATCCTTGCCCCATGGCAGGGGGTTGGAACTAGTTGGTCTCTAAGGTTCCTTCAAACCCAAACCATTCTACGATTCTATAAAAGAGGAAGGTTGTTCTGTGAATGCTATTACATTTTCTGCCATTCTTCCAGGTATGGTTGTGTTGCTGGTACCACCTAGAAGGATACTGTGAGTGCAACAAAACTATTAATTACTTCCAAGACATTTGTGAAAAAACTTAAATAATAAAGTCTGCATCTAAGCAGATGTTGACATTTCACTCGATTGCTGTTTAATTCACACTAATATAATTGATATAATCAGACCTTGAACTGTAGACATACACAGTCAGAAGTAACATTTTTTTTTAAGCCAAATACTGTTGCTTTTGTGTTATCCTAAGAACAATAAACATTAATTAGCTATTGCCTGTGGTAGAATTTGCTGTAAAAATGACCTTGTCAATAATTTTTTAAAGTGAAAAGCTACTACTTTCCACAACAAAGATTTTTTAAGGAAGAAAGTAGCAGAGCCTAGTTTCTTAAATGTATGCCCATTTTCCTTGCACTTTGTTTCCATTGCCTTGTTCCCATTACAGCTGTGATCTCTTCCCCAGGGAAAGCCAATGCTTGCTGCAGTTGGGGATAGGTATGCTGATGAGCCAGACAATACTTACTAGTTGAGTGGCCATCAGCTACTACCAAGTGTGACCACTGCTTGTTTTTCTCCCTTTTCCAGCCTGAAATACAGATTTGGGTTTTTCTTTTCCATCCAGGTGCTGATTTTCATTGAATTAATGAGAAGTCAATAATTTTGGAAATCTCTCTTTTACGCTTTCAAATTAACCTCGAAATGGCCAATTACTGCAGAAAAGAGCAATGAGAGGGTCAGCTAAAACCATGCAGGAGGTATGATTACACAATCTTAATTCATTTAGAAAGCCAGGTTGAAAACTGCTAAGTTATGTGCCATTGGTTTTTTTATTATCTCTCTACATACTTTCTTTTTTTTTCTTTTTTTTTTTTTTCCTTCAGCTTGACAGCATTGTATCTTAGCTGGTACAGAATGAGGAACTAACTTTTAGAAAATTCTTATCAACTGGCCTTTGTTTTTTGTCCTATAAACTACACAGATCTGTCTGAACTTTTTAGAACGTCATCAGTTTTCAGCCTGTAACAAATTTTCCATTTTTCCTCTTAATAAAAATTACACTTGTCTTTTTCCTTTCTCTTTTTGGTGCTGATGTTGAGATTTTTTTCTCACACTTCTCGTAACAAATGAAAAATTTGAGTGGATTCCTTACTACTGTAAACAACCCCCTAAATAAGCACGTAAGTTTCAGTTCTCTGTGTTTTACTCTTCAGTTGCCTGGGACAGATGTGAGTGGAGCTGATGTATTTGGAGAAGAAGATAATTTCTGCAGTGATATGATGTCTATCACTCACAGAAAAGGTGGTTCTTGAAGTAATCCTTCCTAAAATTTGGCAGTATATTGGTGAACACTCTTTTTTTTTTTTTTGCTCTGGATGTGAACATTGTGGGTATAAATGTAGCCATTTTTAAGTCCCTTGTAGATCTGTGCTTGAGTAAATGCTGGTATTCTACCGTGTTCAGATGATGGGCAGATGATATCCTGATGCTCAAGCTGAAAATACTTGTAAAGTCTCAGATGCTACTCATTTCAGCTAAAAAAGAAAGAAAGGAAAAATGAACAAGTCTGTAGTCCCTCTTGAAGTGTTAAAGGAACAATCATGATGTGGGCTGTGAACCTTATGAGCCTTGGAGCTGCCAAGGCACTTCCAAGCAGTGCAGAAGCAGAAGCAATAACAATACATTTCTCTCTTGTGCTCTATTAACAACCTATGTTGTGTAAAAGTTGCTATATACTTACTGGGAGGTTTGTGGCAGTAACTTGTACATGCTTCTGGAAGCATACACCCTGTTTCTTAATGCTCGCGGTGTGAACTTAAAGATTCTGTCATCGAAACTAACTGTCAGTCTCTTAGTTCATATAAAAGGGACTCAATCAAGTGGCTTTACACGGCATGCCATGGCTTGTGTACTTTGCATTGTTGGAAGGCTGTGTTATGACTTCTTTTGGAAATTAACAAATAGCTATCCCAGCAAGCTATGACTGGACTGTGTGAAACTTAGCCCAAACCATCCTTTGTGAATGATGAACTTTGAAGTTGGTGGTGTAATGGGCACACCAGCTTGTTCTCCACAAGATCTTGAAGCACAGGAATGCTATCTTAGTCTGACTGAACAGTATGCAGAGCTGGATGCTAGTAGTTAAGATTAAACCACAGGTACAGACATTTTGTTTCTAAGAAAGTAATATAGTGTTTTCAAGACTCAAACTGAGTCTTTGTGGGAATTTAGTTTAAAAAGTCAATGTAGAACATATGGTATATAGAAAGACCAGCTGTGATTCAAACGTTTTTTTGTTAAACTCACTTTTAATTTTGGAACAACCAATTATTCAGTTGTACCTCAGAAAACTTGAGCAAATCAGAACTGTAAGTACCAGTAAATTAGGCTTTATTGTAAAGCATTTTATTTGAAGTGACTCATCTAACTCATGGTGACTTCTAGCAAGTGTGTTACTAATTTAGTGCAGTAAAGTGACACAAAGTTTTGAGTCTGGATTGTCCTTAACTACTGCCCTAGTGTAGATTTAACACAGGAAATGACCCGAAAATCACAGCAGTATTAAAAGCAGAATTAAAAAGATGTAGGTTGAAAAGCTTTTGTTTACTGTATTTGGTAATGCAAGTGTCTTCTGTCTGTGCAACACAGGAACAGAGCTGCTATTGCCACAACTGAAAGCAAGGAGGATGTTTCTAAATGAAAGACAATACTCTGGAAGGACTTTCAAGTTAGTAGCGTGTATAAAAAAGCTGTTCAGAGTAAGCTTTTCTGGTTTTACTTGGGGAATTTTGCAAGTTCTCTGTTATTTTGTGCTTCTTTGTAAAATGACTCACCCACTGTTCTCACACAGACAGAAACCTTTAAACTTGCTGAATCTGATGGACTGTGTATCAAGACTAAGGTGACAACACAGCTGGGGTGACACAATCAACCACCTGTAGGGTGTAGTTCTGCATTGATTTTCTGAGTTTTGCTATGCTGGGAGCTACATCCTCAGTAAGGATTGGGTTTAGGACATAAAAGCATTTCATATGTTAAACTCAAACACTTGAGATTAATATCCACAAGCGTGCTGGTGTGTCTGTGGATGTGTAGATGTGTCCGTAGGGAAGCAGCTATTTCTACAGGCATGCAGCTGCATTACATGTAGCAGGGAACAAGGTAAGGTTGGATTCTCTTAGTATAGAACAGGGAAAGGAAACAGGTTGCTTTCATTTGGAAGTAGTTTATCTGATTGGTTTCTATGAGTAGTTTGCAAGCAAACAAGAGACTTGATGAACCCAAATGTATTTAGTCTCTTTTCAGCTCTGGATACTTTTAATAAACACACACTATTTTGTGCCTCTGTAATGTGCCAGACAGTCTCAGTGAGCAGCTGTGCCCTGGGAGGCTAAGGGCATGGATGAGTGGAAGAGGCAGTCTCAGCTAAATTAGGTTTCTTTCTGTAGGGTGGGATTATATGTGAATGCAAGGTTTTACAGCAGAGCTGCCATTTTCAGCAAGGTAGGTTATTAATCAGCTCCCACCATGTGCAGCTTTGTCTGAGCATTGCTGCCAAACCACCCTCTCAGCCTGAGGGAAGACTTGACATGAGCAAGCCACCACTCTGTGAAGCTGCTGTGACAGATATGCTGAATCTACCCCATTCAAACACCATCTTTTCTGATTTCTATCTCACTGAGAATAAATGGATCATACAAGGGAGTAGTCATTACTTAAAACACATTTGCTGATGTTCTGCCTGGCTAGCTGTAATCTTTGAAGCAGGAGTCATTCACACTTGGCCAGTTGCTATCTCAAAACTGAAAAATGTCAATGCTGAAGCTGTAGAGATGCTGCATGGGAATCAGCTGCTTACTACAGTTTTGATCTTGTATCAGCTGGTAAACGTTTGGCATGCCTACAGTAGCTAAGTACAGGGAAATGCTTCATTAAGTTAAAAGCTGTGGTACTCAGCTGCCCATGCAGCTTTGTAATTAATTGAAGAATCAATCCATTAACTATCACTCAAATACTCCTGCCCTTTTCTAATGGAGTGTCCTTCGCTACCATGCTTTTGCTCTGAAGATCATCCACAGGAGGTACAGTCTCCAGCCAGGTGTGGCTAGGGCCTCAAGGGGCCCAAGTCCCTGATGCTCAGTCACCTGGCACACTCAAAGTTGGACCGTGAAGGAAAGCTGTTATTCCTG
>NW_009620336.1:4852-15805 GCF_000690535.1 Cariama cristata
GATCCAATGTCACCAGTGTTGTCACACTACAGGTCAGGTGACAAAGTGGAGGAGTCAGTGCTTTCCTTCCTGCCCTCCCTCTTCTATCTTCTGGTTCCACATTTTAATTGATCTTTCTTTCCTTGCAGCTTCTCTCGCAAACATCCCCACGCTTTCCGTAGTACAACAATCCTTCAGCCACCTGGAAGTGCTGCTGCTTCTGTGAGAGATGCTCTTACTCCTGGGTGAAGTCACTGGTGAGCCAAACATATAGTGCTGATGGGTGCATGACAGGTGCATGGACTGGAGTGTGGGAAATATGTCACCTGGGGTTTCCAGGGGAGATTTCAATATATTACCTTCAAATTCCAACATGAGATGGAAAATGACCTTGCAGCACAAAACTTTCTGTAGTGAAAAGCAACTTCATGAGAACCATATTTCTGGCTTTTCATTAGCAATAGGTGAAAAAAAATAATTCTTTATGGAGATGACAGAGACTGTAGAATGTGTGGAAGGAAAAAACATTCAGCCCAGTCCCTCTGGGGTATTACAGTCTGCATTCACTTAAGTTTATAAACTACATCACAGTTCACTGATACTTCTTCAGTGTATCCATTAAGCTAAAGACAGGCATTACTTTTTCAGTTTTCTCAAAAAAAGCTATAGCCTAATTTATTCTTCAATTGAGTATTGACATTAGTGGAAAAAAATAGCTTTGAATGTCTGTGTGAAAGACTTTCTGTGGTAACATCAGGTTTCTTCTCCTGCCACCCTTCCACTTTTGCACAGAGATTAGCCCTAGAGGTTGCCTGCTCTCCATGATGGTGTGAGTTACCAGTCACCACTGCTGTGGTGCATCTCTAGTTTTCTAAAATTTTCCTGGATTGTGTGTTCCTTTGGGTTTAGACTATGCTATTTTAGCATGAAACAGAAACATATGAGCTTTTTATTTGAGTTATGTGAATCAAAGTACTAATGCTCTGAGCCCAGTGTAAGCCAATCTACAAGAATATGGTAAACACCTATAACTAACTATTGAACAAAACTTCAAGTCATTACAAATCACAGAATCACAGAATTGATTAGGTTGGAAGAGCCCTCTGGGATCATCGAATCCAACCTTTGCCCTAACACCACCGTGTCAACTAGACCATGGCACTAAGCGCCACATCCAGTCTTTTCTCAAACACCTCCAGCGATGGTGACTCCACCACCACCCTGGGGACCCCATTCCAATGCCTAATGACCCTTTCTGTGAAGAAATGCCTCCTCATTTCTAGCCTGAACTTCCCCCGATGCAGTTTCAGACTATGTCCTCTTGTCCTCTCACTAGTTGCCTGGGAGAAGAGGCCAACCCCCACCTTGCTACAACCTCTTTTCAGGGAGTTGTAGAGGGTGATAAGGTCTCCCCTCAGCCTCCTCTTCTCCAGACTAAAGAACCCCAGCTCCCTCAGCTGCTCCTCATAAGACTTGTTCTCCAGGCCCTTCACCAGCTTTGTTGCCCTTCTCTGAACACACTCCAGCACCTCAACATCTTTCTTGTGGTGATGAACCCAAAACTGGACACAGTACTCGAGGTGCGGCCTCACCAATGCTGAGTTCAGGGGGATGATCACTGCCCTGGTCCTGCTGGCGACACTGTTTCTGATACAGGCCAGGATGCTGTTGGCCTTCTTGGCCACCTGGGCACACTGCTGGCTCATGTTCATCCGGCTGTCGACCAACACCCCCAGGTCTTTTTCCACTTGGTCACTTTCTGACCACTCTTACCCCAACGTGTAATGCTGCACAGGGGTTTTGTGGCCGAAGTGTAGTACTTGGCACTTGTTCTACTTGTCCTACTTTGTGTAGGGCTCTCACACAAAAGCAGTGTGAGGACGTGACTGGTCACTGCTGTTGTCCCTAAATCAACATCGTTCACCCGATGTGCAAAACACTGACCAACATGCTGAGTCAAGATATCTGTCTTTAATTCAGTTCTGCAGAATGGAGTCCTGGGCATTTAACACCAGCCAGCACACCACTTAGAAACACATTGGGTCTTTTTTTAGAAAATGATGACAAAGAAGAAATCACTTTAAAATAGCTGCACCTCTTAATTTTAGTTTAGCTCATTATGCTCGGGTGGACCTATATTTACATCTAAAATCTCCTCCTAGAGGTGTATCTTTTAGTATTATAATTATCTGGGGTAAGTAAAAGTCATACCTTCATCCTATCATCTACCACTAAGTTACTGTTTACTTTTACATCCTGCTGAGGCTTAAACAATAGCTAGTCTCAAGGCAAGTATTTGCAGGTCTTTGTTTTAGGGATTTTCTATTCTCTTTGTCATGGTTTCAAAACAGGCCCATCATGGCCCTATGATTTTGTGAATTGTAACCCCTCCACATTATTACTGCCTCCAAAGGCAGTAGCTATGACCCAAATGCTCTAGAGAAGTATAAAGCATAGGTGGCAGTGAACATAGAAAATGTATGTGATACCAAAGGAGTTGAATAATTCAGCTAAATTAACAGAAAAGCAGGCACATTCTTTAGCCTGGCATCTCAAGGCTGGGAAGCATCAAGAAAAAGAACAAATGATGAAAGAACGGAGACTGTTATCTAAGCTAGTAGGTGAGAATATGGAGAGAGGCCTCCAAGAGAGGGGGTTCTAGAGCCAAGGTCTCTTGGCTGTAGAAGGGAACCAAACTGATAAAATGTTACAAACCACGGACATCAACAATAAATTGGCTGAGAACAGGACAGAGGTAATTGTGGTAGTGGGAGATCGCGACCTCCAACTCAAATGGCCCCCCTGAAAGAGGGCAAAACTCTGCTTGGTGAGCATACCTAGTTAATATAGAGGCTCCATTAGTGCTAACTGAGGATGAGGACTAATTTACATTAGAAGCAAGAAACTTATAACCAATTCTAAATGTGAATAACAATGAATATGTAGTGTACTATGAATATGCAAATGTCTTATGATATATAATATGTATCTTTATTTTACTCTGTGTGCACGCTAAGGTCCCGCACGAACTCAGTGCTGCAGTAAACCAGTGTCGTCTTTCTAAACTATAATTTGGTTTAGAGAGTTTTCTTGGTTATGATTTTTGGTAATATATGTTACTTCAAGGCTTCTCACTTTTCTTCTGATACTGTCTGGATTGATGTCTGCCACCATGTATGAGCTGACTAAGGTCAGGAAAAAGTCTCCAGACTTCAGACTAGTGATGTTCAAGATGTGGTTTAGTAGGCTTAATGGGCATGGTGGTGTTGGGTAGCCACTTGAACTTGATGGTCTTTGAGGTCTCTTCCAACCATAATGGTTCTATGATTCTATGATTCTATGACTGTTAGTATTGTTGGTTTTGCTGATCTTTTTCATCAAGATGCTCTAGCCTGATTCTCACTGCGCAGATGGCTCCCAGGCACAGTGAGAGTCAGCAGTTCTGTAAAAAGAGGCTTTCTATGATCTGGCCCTTCTGGACAAGCCTCTCTGTAATCAATTCCAGAAACAGATTCTCTGTTCTTTTGATCTTCCCTTTAGCCTTCTTTCCAAGGCTTTCCACACAATAGTTCTGAGGGTTTATATAGATGCCTTCCATCAAATCGTGGGTAAGTTCCAACTGAAAAATGCACTTCAACAGAAACAGTATCACAACCCTTGCAAGGAAGTAATTTGTGATTCAAATTTTGTAGTTCTACTTGTACTAGGAAATACTCTGGATCTTCATGTGCTGCATTTCTGAAGACTCAGCTTCAAAGATGTTCTTGAATCAGGGACTATTTTATGAGTAAATATCTGGGGGGAGCTAATGATAACTTCATTTAAAAACATTTTATTTCTGCTGCAGTGCTGTGGGACTAGAGTTTCTGTGTTAGCATTAATACTTATAATCAGGAAGACTGAGAAGGAATCTAATCCTTAGTGTTTCTTAGGCACATTTGAGTGATCAAAAGGGATTGCAGAGATTATGGTTTCTGTGTGTCATGCAAATCATGTCAATTAAACGAATTAGGAATCTGAGCAACTCAAATAAGGCTAGAAGAAGCCTGTCTGTGTACTTAAGATATGGTTATTTAGAAGGCCATCAGGAGATGTCCCTGTAGCAAAACCAGTGCTACTATGAGGAGGAGCAAGTTCCGTATCATTGATTTGGACAACTCTGGACCAGACTGTGGTGCCTGTATGCATATAAGTCAGGACATACTAGCACTAGTAGGTGTTTGCAGTCAGGGACTTACTCAGGTGGCATCTGCTTAGCAGTGAAGTAAGAAATAGATACTGACTTCCAGCCAGAGATAAGAAGATTTTACTGTAACCCTGATGTGGACCAGGGATAATGTTCCTTCTCTGTGAACACCAGGTCCTTTCAAGATGTTTAACTGCAGCCGCTCTGGCATGGGACGTTAAAACACTGCAGAATAATTTAATTTTGAATGTCTGTAGAACTGAAAAAACCAGTAAACCAAAAGTTTGTGGCCTTCGATTTGCCATATGACCTAACGAGAAGAGCTGAGTCATGAACTCAGTTTTGGATCCAAAACCCTTGCGGAGTTCTGCCCTTTTTCCCAATCTTGATCCCACTCTCAGCACCATAACTTGCAGCAATCATGTAATTAATTTGTCTCTTTACATTAATATTTAACCACAACTTACAAAATAGTCTTTGAATAATCAAATATTAAAGTAATTAACTTTAATTTTAAAATGTCACGGCCTTGAAAGATAAAAGGTTAGGGGCACAGGGCTATATTACAGCAAAGGGGTATCACATGGGTGAGATTTGCTGGATTCCAGCCCCTGCTATGGCAGGCATGACTTTATATAGTCACTTACATAACTTTTTGTAGGAATATCATGAAACGATTCAGACTTCTCACCCAGAATATTCCCATTAGAAAGATATTCCTACACCTTGTTTCTCTAATGATTAGAAACATTCCCCTAAATTTCAGACTACATGTGTTCATACTCAACAAATGTTCTTATATCAAATTTCTCTTCTTTACCTTCTTTTGTGTTTACTCCAAGGATGCCTTAACAGGCAGCAATCACATCATTTCAGCCTTCACTCTTGCAAGTTGCAAAAGCTGTGTGTCTCTAAGCACCTACCAGCAGCAGCACTTAGCAGTGCCCTGACCACTATGTTGGCACTTCTCTTCCTGTTCCTGTTTGACTTATTTTCTCTAAACCAAGGGTGAATTATTCTTTCAGAATCTGCAGACCCACACAAAGCATCTCTCCATCCATTAACCCTCCAGAGGTACTGTGATGCCCTCTGATTCATGGCGCTGTACATTATAGCACTCCTCTTTCCTTTGGACATTAAAGGTGTAATTAATCTGAACCTATACAATACAAATGTCTACATAAACTATTCACTCCCATCACCTGTAGGAGAAAGACGGGTATTTCTGGATATAATTTATTGCATTTTAAAGTAAGATCAACAGTAAGACACATCATATGACTATGATCTAGACAAGTAACTCAAATGTAAATACTTACATTTAGCCAAATAAAATTGACCTAAGGCCTTTAGTTTCATTTGCACCACAAGGCAAACCCTGAACTCATATTCTAAAGACAGAAAGAATTATTTTAAGGAAAATGAAGATTTTCCTAAATATTGCACAATACTTTTCCTTGCCTTAGTGTTACGGTTTGCATTATTTCAATTGAGTTGTATTTCTAGCATCTGGGAAACCAACTGTACAATTTTTTTTGCAAACTAGAAGAATCCTCCACAAGTTTTGTCAATGTATTTGGGATACTGAGGATGGAACACAACACAGCTAAGCCTTAAACAACAGCTAAGCTACTGGATTGCATGTAAGACTGTTCTGAGGAAGCTTAAAATAGTACTTTTTTTTTTGCTGTATTGAATAGTCAAAAAAGAAACAGAGAAAAAGAGAGAGGAAACAGCAAGACAAAAGAAAGTAAATATGTTAAACGCAGGGTTAAAATGTGCCCATGAGACATCAAAACAGAAATGTGAATTTGAGTTTACTTGGATAACATGTAATATGTCAATATAATGGTTACACAAAGCAGTAAGTCAACTTTCTTAGCACAGTAAGCACTCTGAGAACTGTTGAGACTGATAACTTTTTGATTTAGACTGGAAAACAGCATATTAAAATTAAATACATAAAAACATTGCCTCAAAATACAGCATTTAAAATGCATGTCACAAGGCCTTTGAACTAGTAAAAGATTATGCTTAAGCCACTTCTCAGTCAATTTAGCATATTGGAAAGGTTGAAACAAAATAGATTTTAACAAGTTCAGATTTTTTTGTCTTTACTCATGCTTTTTAAAAATCTTTCCTAATCATTTGTACCAAGAAGTGTCAAATGAAAACAAAAGAATTTTTGTTGTGGTATGAATAACATACTATTTGGTATGAATAACATACCGTTTCATGGCTGCAAAGCTGCCCGTCGGAAAAAGACCTGGGGGTCTTGGTCGACAGCTGGCTGAACATGAGCCAGCAGTGTGCCCAGGTGGCCAAGAAGACCAACAGCATCCTGGCCTGTATCAGAAATAGCGTGGCCAGCAGAACTAGGGAAGTGATCATCTCTTTGTACTGTGCACTGGTGAGGCTGCACCTTGAATACTGTGTTCAGTTTTGGGCCCCTCACTACAAGGAGGACATTGAGCTGCTGGAGCATGTCCAGAGAAGGGCAACAAAGCTGGTGAAGGGCCTGGAGAACAAGTCTGATGGGAAATGGCTGAGGGAACTGGGGTTGTTCAGCCTGGAGAAAAGGAGGCTGAGGAGAGACCTTATTGCCCTCTACAACTCCCTGAAAGGAGGTTGTAGTGAGGTGGGGATTGGTGTCTTCTCTCCGGTAACTAGTGATAGGACAAGAGGAAATGGTCTCAAGTTGCACCAGGGGAGGTTCAGGCTGGGTATTAGAAAGAACTTCTTCACTGTAAGAGTCGTTAGGCATTGGAATGGGCTCCCCAGGGAGGTGGTGGAGTCACCATCCCTGGAGGTATTTAAGAAAAGAATGTTTAGATGTGGTGCTTCAAGACATGATTTAGTGGGTTTAGTGGGCATGGTGGCATCGGGTATATGGTTGGACTTCATGATCTTTGAGGTGTCTTCCAACTGTAAAGATTCTATGATTCTATGAATATATATTGAATCAAATCACTTAACAACTATGATGCACATGGGAGTTAGGAGACAGTTTATGAAGACATAGGTAATGTTTTAGTGGACTTCACTTCTTTTGATGAAAATTTGATTACATTTGTTGCATGGAAATGTTATATCTACTGGAAGTTCGTAAATGAGGACAGACCTGAGAAAGATGGTTTTTCCTTCCTGGTTTTTTTTTTTTTTTTTTTTTTTTTTTTTTTTTTTTTTTTTCAGCTGAATTTAATGTATATGAAAGGATGGCACTGTGAAGTCAGGAGACTGTAATCCTCTTTAGCACAGATACTGCATGGACAAAGTAAATAGACTTTTTCCTGCCAAGATTTCCTGGTCTGCCTTTTGGTGCAGAGGTGGAAGTATGTGTCAGGATCTATAGCCACCTACTTTTTGGACTTCATATTAAGACTAGTAGCAAAGGTGCCAATTAGTGTTGACAGCAGGTAGATATCTAGTAGTCAGCAGTTAGCCTGAGATTACGCACTTGGTCTGGATTCAAAAAAAAAATATATCTAGGTATAAAAGGTTTCAGGCGCTATTAGCAATCCTTTGTGGCAATTTGTCTTTCTGGCTTGGGATGGGTATAATTCAGTACAAGATAGATTAATTGAGTATTGTTAACCTGGAAATGTTGCGCACCTGAATCTGCAAACCAGATGGCCTGTTTATTCGAGATCTTGGTTCCTAAGTTAAACCCTGAAATGTAGAAAGTCAGGGACTACATTCGTTATTTTAGGGCAAATAGCCAGTGCAAATCCACAGAGCACATTCTAGGACATAAATAACTTAGCATTGCAGTTGATAGTACAGAATGCGTGTACTCCTCCTCTAATCAACATCTTAGGAGACAAAAGTGTTCAGGGGTATAAAGAGGGGCTGAAATCTACATCAGTCAGCACTCTGCGTTTTCCTTTCTTTTTCTTTTTGATAAACTAGATATTTAAGCACATCAGTTTTCTTTTCTTTCCTCCTGATTCTGCAAGTTTCTCGTTTCACTATGTCCCATTTCCTTCCACCTGCCGTGAAATGTTCTGTGCAGATGCCTCACCTGTTTTTACATTCACCTGTCTTGTGCAGAGGAGTCTAATGCTGACACATTTTCAGGTTTGTATTCCCTGTTTCCAACGGCGTTCAGTGCATGTCATTCTTGACTCCCAGAAGTTCATCTGGCGTTTCAAAGGAGCATCCCATTACTGAAAGCTTTCTGCTTATTGACTGTGTAGTAGGAAAGGGAAGAAGCCTATTACAATATCCTTCAACAGAAAGAGGTCTGACTAAATTAACATCTCCAATAGGCATGTGGCAGTTCCTGCAGAGTTTCCAGTCCCATAGGGCAATGCGGTTCATATAAAGTTCTCTATGTCTGACTTCGTACTGTCCCTAACAGATATTCTGGCCAGCAACAATGCCGTTGCTTTTTCCCTGTGCATTGTTTGCAAGCATTGTTGAATTGGATGGTACTTCTAGATAGCAAGTGGAGCACTTGCTCTGTAGCACTGCAGTCAGGTGGCACTGTAGAAAGAATAAACAATATGTTATATTCTCCTGTGCAGACAGCAAAGGACTTGCTCACTATGTTATGAAACAATAACTACTGAGGAAAAAGACAACATGAAAAACCTGCTAAAAAAGACCATGAATAACATAAAGGTATAGGATTTTAAAGTAGTCACATAAACTATGTGTTTGCTGTCACTCTCAAACTGTTATTGAAAGTTCCTGACATGTAAGAGAGACACGATTTTCCTTTCAAGTAGTTGGGATACCCTGTTTCTAAGGGTTATCGTACTGGTGCCGGTACCATTAGGTATGCATAGAGTATTAAAATACTGGGACATGTTTATGGACAGAAGTCAGCTCTTGGTGGATACTCCACTTGTGTAGCTGATTGTATTTGCTTGAATAGAAAATTCATTTCTGCAGCTTTTAGAGATTTAATGTCCTTTGGTCAGAACAGTTTGTCACTTTCTTCCTCCTGACAGCAAATGCAGGGAATTCAACACTTTTGTATTGGTGAAAACTACCTCAGAGTAGCTTGCATTTTTTCTGCTGAAAGAGTATATGGTGCAGCAGTGGGATGAAACCCAAGCTCCCCCATTTGTAAGCTATTACACCTTTATAAATATAAGGCAATTTGAACTAGCTTAATCCCTGGTGAACTGAGAGTGTGCTACATCATGGTTACTGGGGCTAAGAGCCTGCATGTGAGAGGTTAACACAGAGTTGATAGTGTGAGATTCCATGGTATCTCATTTGTGTTTTCATGAGTGTCAAAGGCTGCTTGATGGACCTAACAAAATGGCAAGGGCACTTGGCCTCTGCCAGCTGCCATGAAGATGCCAATGATCAAAAGTACCAATGAAATCACAGTAGAGTACCTAGACTTTAAACTTGGTTGATAAGAAACTAGGAGATCGACTGCGTCCAGGGATGCTTGATCATGACTGTCACAGCCTGTTCTTCACAAGCTGGGAAGGAAAGAAATGAGTGAATACCATGCATAGGTCATGCGTCCAGCTGGGGCCAGTATTCCCAGGGGCTCCTCCTGTGCTTGTGGCTGCCATAGCCAGGATATAGCTTCAGCAGCTGTGACATGCATTAATGCTCAGCTCACTGAGCTGGGCAACTACAGGAAGACCCTTGGCAGATCTACAGCTTTTTGACAAGTCAATGTATCCCCTACCCTCTACTAACAGCTCTAAATGCTAAGGATAAAAAGTGACAGTGCCTCAGGCATGAAATGAGATCCAGCCTACAATTTCAATCCTGTACAGTCTTATGCACGTGAATCATCCAATGTATAAGGAACTGGTTGCAATTTTTCATCAGTTTATTATTTATGTTGAGAAACAAGCATTTTTTCAATACACCTGCACTGAAACACATTGTTTAAATGTGTGAGGAAACACAGTTATTGATTTCTTCTTCCCAAAACCTTTAAAAGATGATTTTTTTTTTTCCAAAACATCTTGTTTGGTTAATGTGAGTGGGAGAATACCTGTTTCTTTTTTTCCTCTCCTTATTTTTTTCTGGTGTAAAACTTTTTATCTTGAGCATCATGAACTAAGAACTATAAGAGAAAATTAATTTTTTTTCAAAATCCCCCCCCACCCCCCCAAATTTTTATTGGCATGAAAAACAAGTGAGATTCTCAGTTATACCGAAAAAGTGTTTTCTTCAACTTTAAGAATTTATGTAACTTTCTTGGATAGAGGATTTTGTTAAATACTATAACTGAGAAAATGACTTTTATTTTTGGAAACAATAGTGCTTGAAGGAGATACTCGTACAGTTTCTTTGCACTTACTTTTAATTCACAGAAAAAGGAAAGATGTAAAGGAGAAAAATACACCACAAAATACAGCAGCAAAGAGAGACTGCAGGGAGGTGAGAACATCAGATAGACAATATAGGAAACGGTGATAAAAGAAGACCATTGAAACACAGGAAATTAAGATTTTGGAACTTTATTGGGTCTGGCTGGGATAGAATTAACATAGCTATTACAATCCATCAGACTTCTTTTTATTTTCTTTCTTTCCCCTTCAGTTAGTAAACTCTCTTTATCTCAACCCCAATCTCTTTTTCTCAGTTTTGCTCTTCTGATTCTCTCCCCCGTCCTGCTGGGGGGTTGTTGAGTGAGCAACTGGTGGGTGCAGTTGCTGTCTCGGGTCAGCTCACCACAGGAATAAAAATCAATCAACAGTATCATGTACTGCTAGAGGCTGTTGTAGACAATGATCCTGGTCTAACCTTTGGGCCAGGAAGTTCCTATGGCTTTTTCTTGGAAGGGGGGCGGGGGGAGAGGAAGGGGG
>NW_009620336.1:15836-18565 GCF_000690535.1 Cariama cristata
GTGTGGCAGGAGAAGATCAGTGAGTGCTCTGTTTCTTGAGTCAATCTATTAACCATTCACTATAAGATTGAAAGGATGTATACAGTAACTGGGAGTGGCTGGTTGTTATGTTCTTACGCCTATTTCAGTACAGACCTATGAGTTCAATAATACAGAGAAAGTGAGTACCAAAATGGACCAAACAGAGTTTCTGGTAAATAAGAAACATGGTCATGACCAGAATACTGAGGCTGAGAGATCCGCAGTGTTCAGCAGAGAGATAAATGAGGTAAAGAAGGATAATATTATACATCAATCATATACTATCTCTAGAAAACAGAGACAGCAAGGACAGATCTAAATGCTTTGGAAGGGCTGATGGATAGCTGAAGAGCTGGTACTGTCTCTTTGGATACTTTGGAAAAGCCAACACTGATAAGGTTTTTTCACTCTTGCCCTGCAGGACTGAAGTTTTGACATGGATATATTACTTGTAAATATTATTGGAGAGGTAAATGTTACCATGTTTTTACTTCCCAGGTAAAGATTAGGAAAAAAAATGCCGTGCACAATGACAGAGCTTATTTAATCTTAAATTAAATGGAAAGATGGTCACTAGGTAAATTTTTTTTAATTTCAAAGGAAAACTGAGAAAGCTTAGAACTTTTTTAGCTAAAAATGCAAATGATTTATGGAATTTCTATTGAATTTATGAAGAAAAGAATACCAAGTGTACAAAAGAGACCACTACGGAAAGAATATTAAGGTAAGCAGATTGCCTACAAGGAATGCATTAATGGATTAGTCAGCAAAGAAACTTATGTCAGAAAGTGTGGCAGTGGAGTGACAATTTCCTAATCCATTTCTGTTTAAATCATGTGCTGTTAGCTATCCAGGGACCTGGGCAAGAAAATCTGCCTGAATTTTCTTAAAATATTGACCAATGAGGCACTGTTTATTTTTATACACTATCACTTACCTTTTAAAACCTTTAATCTTATTTTCACCTTTGTTTTAATTTTTTTTAAATTGTTGTCCTTTGTAATGTCACAACCCAAAAGGATGTTAGGATCACCACCCTCCCCTTGGGATCAATGTAATTCCCTTGTACTGAACTCAGGTGAAATGACACTAGCCAATTAGTTTTGTGATTTATTAATACAAAATACAAGGTGTGTGGGTAGGTATGACAACTCAGTGACAACTACTGAACTGTATGATGTAACTGGATGAACAGGTCTCGTGTTGAATTTTTCACTTAGAACTAGTCAAAAAAAGGAAGAGAGGATAGAGGCAGAGACAGATAAAGAAGATTTCACCACCCATAGATCCAGCAATGTCCAATTGATCCTCTTTCTTCTGTTGTCTTGGTGGTGGGGGTCCCACCCTAGCTTCAGTTACTTTTTTATACAGTTCAAATCCCCAAATCTCTGCCTGGTTCCAGGAAACTCCATGCGTATGCATGGTGGGCGTAATGGTATGTGAGGGTGGGTGCAGTGCAGTTCGGCACAGGCTCTGTGCATCCTGGGTGATTGCAGGGAGACTGTTTCGGGGGTCACATCAGACAAGATCCTCCCCAAGGTCGAAGAGCTAGCACCCTGCACATGCACCGGTAGCTGTTGCCCAGTTCTTCACAGGGCCAGAAACCGTTGTTTAGTTCTCGTTTGTGGTACCAAAACCACCAGAGGCTACACACAAGCCTTTTACAAGTCTTTTGCAAAAGACGCTTGCAAGGTCTGCAAGAGTCTTTTGCAAAGCTTGCAATCGTGTGCAACAAAGATCATGTCTTATGCACCAAAAATGTTTAAGTCAAATGCCCACTCATCTGTCCACCACATCCTTAATATTCGTTTTTTTCAGCATATTATTTCAGATTGATTTTTTTTGTTGGCCATACAATTGTTGTATTCCTCCTTGTTTCTCCTATGCAGCACTTAACTAAAAAAGAATCTCTCTCCAAGAGGTCCAGAATTAGGTACTGCAAAATCAAGCTGTGCAATGTATCAAGATTTTTTTCCCAGAACAATCTTATGTTGAGACATTTGACTTATTGATATGAAGATAATTTTTATGAGGGTGGTAACATGACTGAAACAACAAAACCTCGCCTGTTGTTTGCATGACTTTTGAGAACTAACCCATTTTCTAAGGAAACAATAGCTTGCTGTCAATAATTCCAAACTTGCGGTATGATTACTTGTGATTCAACCTTGACATGAAATAGTCCAGAAGATATGGACTAAGCTATGCATGTTACCAAACTTCAGATATCATCCCTTTACCCCCAATAAGAAAGGAAAAAATATAATGGTATCTGTCCTGGATGTCATTAACACAGCTTTTACAAAGGAGATGTTCCTTCAAAAGTAATAAACCCAATTTGCAGTAAACTAAAAGAAAAATTTGGCTTTGTCCTGGTTTGGCTGAAACAGAACTATTTCTGCTGTTAAGTTTTCTTAGTAACTTCCCTGTCTGGAGCTGACTACAGGTTTCAGTCAGTGTCTGCTGTCAGAGCTGATGGCAGTTCATGTCTGTAGCTGTTGCTGGGGCAGGAGCGGGACTGTTATGCAGAAAGGCCCACGGGTGGGTGCTTGTTCCCTGTGGGCTCTCTTGGGCTCCGCTGGGCTCCTCCTGGGGGGAAGGTGGAGGAGGAGTTGCACCCCCAGGAAGCTGCAGAGGCCACAGGTGACCCAGGACTGGCCAATGCAGTATTCCATCCCACTCACAGGAATACTCAGTATAAAGCTCAG
>NW_009620336.1:18591-59801 GCF_000690535.1 Cariama cristata
CCCTCAGGGCTGGCATCCTGGTGGGACCCTGCTCGCTCTCCTCCCTCTGACCCTGACCGTGCACCGCTCTATCCCAGTTCCTGCTGTGCAGCCGAGTTCTGGGACGTCCAGGTGCCTGCCCTGCCCTGTGAGCACTGCGAGCTGCCACAGCACGGCACGCAGTCCTGCGGTCATCATCGAGAACAGCAATACAGGTTTTGTATATTTCTACTTCTACTATTAGTAGTATTAGTTTTAATATTATTTATACTCTTTTTTCACTGTTATTGTTTTATTAAAACTCATTTTAAGTTCCAACCCACCAGTCTCTCTCCCTTTTCTCCTCTCCTTCCTCCTCTGGGAAAAGACAGGGTTAATAGAGAGCATCTATCACCTGCTTTAAGCGCTGGCCCAGCCTTAAACGGCGACAGATTTGAACCACCACAGCTACACTGATATTTGCAAAAGGTCATACTGAACATATAGGGAAAGTCTGCAGAGCCTATAAGAGGCAAGAGCCAGTATTCAAAACAAAGATGTCAGCATCTCTCTGAGATGGACTCAAGGCCAGAGCTGGAACTGTGCTTGACTGGCACTATAAAATGTCCATCCCAATGCTGCAGAAAGCTACAAGGCACTGATGTTGATTGTAATACAGCGGCCCAATACCAGATGTCTGATATGAAAGACAACCAAATCAGATAGGTTTTGTTATGACTCAGGTAGTTCCTTCAGCTACCAGCATCATATGCGGTGAATGATCAGAATGACAGAGAAGTAATTACACATGAACCGATTGTGGCAAATCTTTCTGTGGATGGATAATACGGGAGAGGTAAAGTAATCCTCCCTGTTACAGGCTTGTTTTCATCCTCATAGGAGCCAATGGAAAAAACTCCTCAGGATCTCAGTTCCTGAGTGAGTTTCCTGGGGCACAGGGCTCTTCAAAGAGCAGGGGTAGGAGGCAGAACAAGGTTGTCCATCACAACGATGACTGGTGCAGATTCAGGACTGATCCTTAAACTGCTACAAACCATGCAAAGAGGCTGGCACAGCCTGGGGAACATTTGAAAGGAGGACAAGGCAGACAAATCTTTTCTGCAAGTTTGGCAGGTTTGAAAGATATGCTCACGCTAGGGAGGTTCAGATCCCCAGAAATGCCAACATGAGCTGTAGCCTTTGCTTGCTGCCATGATGAAAGGTTGCAGGAACACAGTGGCTGATTTTCAAGGGCTGATGGAGCTGTAGGCAGTGTACAATGCCATAAACTGTTGCTGTGTGTAGGGATGAGATTGTTAGTCTGGCTGCAGTACAAAACCAGGACAGTGCAATAGACTGTTTAACACTGTCTGTACACCACTATTCCTGACCGTCGGTCTTATATTCAGGACATTAGACAATAACAGCAGTAATAGACAGCTTTTAGACAGAACTTTTTTTTGTTGAAGTACCGCATATTTTCTTTTTTTTTCTTTGTACATTTGGAACTTTGTTTTGGTTAGGGAAAGCCAGCATCCACCTGGCTCCAGAAATGCTATCAGTGCAGCTCCTGAATTATTTTAGCAGCAGGAGTTTCAAAACTCAGTGTGGTTGGCGCTCGCTGAACCTGGAGCTCCTGCGGTACCTTTGAGCTCTGCTGACTCTGGGATGAAAACTACAGAGGTGTCTCTACTGCAGCAAGCCATGGATGAGTTTTCTTTTACAAACTTCAAGTATACTCTTGCTCAGGTGCTCTGCCAGACAAGGTGACTTAGATACATCTCTTCAGTTTAATGAAATTTAGTGGAACTGTTGCAATAACTCTAAGTTTTGCTTTTGCCAGAGTACTTTGAAGTCTCTCAGGCGTTTTAACTAGTATTTTGATGGCCTGTGTGAAGGTGGCTGTTAGTTCTTCACAGGTGACTGTCGGTGAATATTAAACATCCCTCAGCACTTCAAGTTGCCTCTTGATGGGTGTTTTTAAGCAGTATTTGAGCTTTGTTGTGGTGATGGTCCTTTGACATCTACTGCCCTCATAAATGCATACTGCTCTGTCCTGCTGTTTCTATCAAGTGCTCCTTTGACTTTGTAAAGCTTTTAAAACTTGCTCATAATCACTGTGCAGTGCCTACCTGGAAAGTTCACGAGCACCATACTGAACTGCCATACAGTGTTTTTAGAAATACCTTTTCTTTCATTATGAGTAATTACTATTTGTGGAGCTATTGGAGACCTGAAGCAAAAGTGTCCTTTCCAAATACTACCTATAGATGATTGCAGAGCAAGGCTTTTCCATGAATATGCATTTAGTCTTCAGGTAAACTTGATTTATCAGTGTTCTTCCTGTTTCATGTTTGCTATCCATTAGAATTTGAAGTGAATAAATGAGTCGTAAGACAACAGATTTATACCAAAGCATCATCTTGACAAGCAAATATTTGACTTGTATGTCAACATTCATGCCAGGAAGGAGAGAAACCTGGATGACTTATACCTCTAGTGAGCATCACTTACATTTCAAATGTTCTTACGTATGTAATAAATATAAATTTATCTTGTTCATTAGAGGCCACAGAACAGTCTAAAGGTCTATATAAAGATGTTAAATACAACGTATTAATAGGCTAGGACTAGCTTAATAATGCTTCAATTTAGAAATAAACTATTACAAATGTGTCCTGTATGAACTAGAAGCAAATTAACTAGGATACTAATGCTATCCCTAAAAAGCAACTGAACACAGTCCAACCAAGGGCCAAAAATAGCTTCAGCTGCTCCAGACCACAACCAGAAGAATGACACTTCTCTGTACTATAGTGCCTTATATATACTTGTCTGTGCAACTCTGGTGCTGTATGGAGGCTGTGGAGGAGAGAAGATCCCCAGGTGGGAAGGGAGGAGGAGGTAGTGGTGGAAAGCAATGGTGAATGTCAGGGGCTCCTGGTGCTGGACTTCTGGAAAGGGAGGTGAATAGGAAAAAGGCATGGCTGGAGCCAGCAGCTGGGGAATGAGGAAAGGGAGGTTGGGGCAGGGAGTCCATGGGGAAAGTACAACTTTCATCCTTCCCTAACGCTTACCAGCATTGTGGTACCACAGTCTCCTGTTGTGACTGGTCACTCAGTGGCTCCAGAGGTAGTGGGAGGTGTGGTGGACACAGAGGTCCAAAGCCTGGAAGTGACTCTTGGGAGCCAATATGATATGCTAAAATGGGAAAGGTCAATATGAGCTTTCTGCTATATTCTATATTTTTTAAAGAAGAACTAGCAGGAAAATAGCCTTTTTAAAATCTGTGCTTATTTTATTATTAACAGTGCAGAGCAATTTGGCCAAAAGTTGAAGAACTCTACTAAGACTGCAAGTGTGGATGAGGTCAGCACTTTGTAAATATTACTTCATTTAACTTTTATTGCATGCTTATAGTTTTTCCTCACTCGACCTTCTGTTGCAGTGAGCATGAGCGAGGGGCTTGCTTTGCAGTGAAGCAGTGACCGCCCAAGAGCGCAGGGGAGGAAGGGGGTACCCTCTCTTACATGTGGCAGGGTTGGGAAGGCATCTGCTGAATGAGACAGCAGCTTGCAAGAAAGGGAAGCCTGCCTGATGCAACTGGATGCTATTTAGAAGAACTGGCAGCTACCCCGCTCTGCCACTGACTCCTTATTTACGTTTATAAGAGCAGACCAAACCCTGATCTTTGGTAGGTGTCAGCATTTTATGGATACTCAGTTCGTCTTATGGGGTCCTATCTGCAGAACATCTGCTGAGATCTAAACATAACTGCAAATGGAATGATGGAGAGTGGTTCCTTCTATGCATAGTGTGCTGCACAATACAAAACTCTTACAAAATAAAGTCTCGGCTGTCCACAAGAAGCGTACTTCAATTTAGTGAAATGTTTTGACCTTAATATACCTCTTTCTCTGTTTTCCATCTCTAAAATGAAGCTAGTAGTACCACTTAGATCTGCGTACTTTATGAAATGCTAAAATAATGTTATAAAGATCATCCTAGAGAACATGTGATTACTACTATTAATACAATTGGGTCCTAAGAGGTAAATTTTGAGAATGGCTGGTAATGAAGAGGAAAATCCACTAGAATCTGTTGGAAGCACTGAGTGATGCAGGTATCCTACAGAAGAAATTTCCATGATAAATAATAGATAGTAATTTCATAACATTTTCAAATATTAGCAAAAAATGTATTGTTATCAATGTCGAAGATTTTAGAAAGCATTCTTTAATCTATATGGATACACTGAGTGTTGAAATATATTTACTTTTGATCATTAGAGATGTGCATTTTGTTACTTCTCTGCAGCCCTACTCAGACTGGACCACAATATCAGTCTTCAACAATTTTTTGATCAGTGGAAGAATTCTTCGATTTGAGCAGCTAAAATTACCAGAACTACATACACTGAAATAAAACAAACCCAGAATAATAGTGTTGCTGTTAATAAAATTAGAATATTTTAGAATTCATAATAACATTATAGCTGTTGTTTCTAGTATTTTGACATATCCAGTTACAGAAGAGAGTGTTTCAGCTGATATTCAGATGGCAGCTGTATTGTGAGAAATCTTTGGCAGATCCTAATAAATGAATAAAGCTAATGGAATATTAACATCCATGTGCAAAACTAAATTGCTTCCTGCTGCAAGAAACAAAGTTAGTGTCTTCACTTCATTGGAAATATTTTTATTGTGAGTAAATATCAGCTTCTTTTCGAAATACTTTTAGCATTTCAAACTTTTACTTTTAGTTAAGGCAAACATTAGATATTGATATTGATTCACAACTCAAGCTATTTGCTAAAATCTGTTTTTGTCCTTAAGTTTATTTGAAGAATACAATATCTGGGTTAAAAATATGGCTCACAAAGTTAGTGACCTATGGGTCCTCTGAAGTCTTGCAGTTTTGGAATTATCCTTTTAGACAGAAATAAAGCACTATTGTTTGCTAGGTAATCCTACTTCCTAATAAGATAAAAAATATTGTAATTTACGGCATTTACTTTCAGGTGTGCAAACAGTTTTACCCAGACTTATAAAAAAATCAGTGAAATGGCTTTCTGTAAATACACTGTAAATCATGTAAATGTGTGGTTATTTTAGTAAGAAAAGACTCCCAAAAGACTCAAAATCAAACCCTTTGCTTTTGAAAGGCCATTAAAATCCAAACTGTTTCTTTATTGTATCTTTCATTGAAGGTACAGTCTGCTACTTTGGCCTCAATGGAGGTGAGTTCCAAATCTGGAGTCAATCTATGATATCTGGATATTCAGAATTGCTTTCAGCCAGACATACATTTATTCTAATATTACATTTTCTGATATAGTTCAAAGTGCCAAATCCTTAACAAAACATTATTTTTAAGAGGCAAATTTGTTAATGTGAAAATCCCCAGGCAAATATTAAACCCTGACACATGAGTCTCATTCTATGTTCTCTCTTCAGTCCTGATTATTTTCCTGCAGAGAATAAAGAAGCCATTAATGTGTAATGAAAGAGACAGCTTCATTATTTTGTCTTTGAAAAATACATACTTAGCCTTATGGGGCCTTTTGTACACAAGGATTTTGTCCTGCTAACAAGTTCATCACTAATGGTATGATTGCTTAGCTGTCACACCTCTTACAGTTGTGAAATACCTTCTTGGATAGCAATCAGAAGGTCAAAGGTGAAGCAGCTTTTTGTTGCCTTCAACACTAGAGTTCCTGTGAATGCTCTGCTCCTGGTAGCAAGTGGCGACATTGGCTGTGTGTGTTGTTAAATAGGCTTTTTTTTTTGTTTATGGTATGGAGCAAAATGACTGCTGCAATAAAATGATGTAGGCTTACTTCTAATGATGCTCAGCTACTGCAGAACTCTCTCTGGGCAACAGCAGAAATATATACACATTTACATATACCCTAGCTGGAAAATGTATGGTCTTTGCATCTGGAAGGAAGCACATTGCTATTCTGAATTGTTTGTAGCTAGGCCAGCTGCTGCACTAGAGGCTGCAGCTGATGCTGAGTCAACGACAAGAAGGAAAAAGCAGCACTTTGTCTTGCAAATCTCCCTGTTTGTGCTGACCGTCTCACCTCCGTGTTGAGAAAAACATGACTCCCATAATTCTTCATTGTTTCATGTAGCTAATTTGCACCATCGTAGTGATAGGTTCCAAAATCATGGACTTAGGCAGGCTTCTGGAATAATGTAGGAACATACAGTTGAGTTAACCCTTTTAAAGGTACTTCTATGGAGGGTCTGGCAAAGGATAGTTGGGATAATTATGAAGTTCTTAGGTTATTACAGTTGCATTTTCTGCTGATCTGAGCAACTTCTTAAGACTTTGTAGAGGTGTCATCAATACATGGATTGCTTTATGTGTTGCTTATTTTAATGCATATTCCTTAAGGCAACATCATAAACTGAAAAATGAGTAAGTAAAAGGGGGTAGGCAGGTAAGCCCAATATCAAATACTGTGCCAGATGATGAGCTTTTTTTAAAATTCGTGTTGTTTTAAAACTGTTTTCTCTCTCTCTCTTGTTTTTTTTTAGTGTTTCCTTCATTCTATGAGAATATGAAACCAGTAGTGACAGCTGATGGTGTAACTGATGATCCAATGGGGAGGAGTTGCACTGGGGAAGTGGCTCTGGACCGAAGCGGAGCACCCTTTGCTCCCTTCCAGGCACAGTGGTCAAAGATGAGACCTGCCACCCCAGTTCTTGCCAGGCACACCCACAGAAATGTGCTTTTCTGATTGATGGCGCTTTCAATACCTGCCATTACATGTGTTTTGGAAATCTGACCCTTACGCTGCTAATCATACATTTCTTATCAATCTCAAGGCCTCAGACAACTCAAAATGACAGGCAAGGAAACAGCCTTACCTCTCAGTTTTATTGAGGGGACTTCTGTCTTACATGGTCTTATTCAGTTCATCCTACTGTTACTCCTTTTCCTTCCATCCTCCCTCTCCATTCTGTTTGCTTAGACATTGGGTTTTGGGGCAGCAGGTTGTCATTTACTGTCTATGTGAATGATAATGATAATGTATGGCCTTTACAAAAATTTGAGCCAAAGGAATATTTTATTTGAAATCTACAGTTTCCACCATGAAGCATCACTTTCTCATCTCTGTGTGCTGTGCATTTGCTTTTGAGACCTTAGATATCATATATGTTTTGCTGGTTAATATACTGTATATTTCTTTTGGTTTATGACGTCTTTTTCAGATAGCTTTTATTTTGTGTTTTATGGGTTAGGGTAGTGGAGTTGAATTTTATTCAGTGTAGGTTATGAATACTTATGTGAAACAAATTTATTTTATTCTGCAGCGTATCTACTAACAACAAACTGCTGTGATTGAATCTAGTTTTATTTATAAATCAAAAATTTTTTGTCAGGAGGCACTGGTTCACTAGGTTGAGGTTTTGGGGAAAGCATCAGGTTTTGTGCATTTTTCATATTGCAAAAATCACTTTAGGAAAGAATTTTTATTTTTTCTTACAATACCTTTTACATACTTCTTATACAAAACACCAGATTCCGCCCTTCTACACAGATGAGCAAATAGACAGCACAGGTGCATAAATATAACTTCTTAGGAAAGCAAGCTTCAAAAAGAATACATGTTCTAGTTTTGAATTGACTTTATTCTGAAATTTAAACCTCTCATGTCATAAATTTTCTGGAAATAGAAAGCTTCAAACATTTAAAATATTTTTTTCTGAGATAGTTTGCTAGAGCATTTTTTAGGGTTGTGATTGTCCTCCTGCAATACTGAATGACAAAGAAATGGCACATCTCAAATAATCTTGGACTGGTACAGTTTTTTCATGAGCTACTGGCAGAAGAAACCAACAAGAATTTATGTTCTGTGCTAATTCATATATCACATCATACCATATCATATCATATCACATCATATTATATCATTTCATATCATATCATATCATATCATACCACAGAATGGTTTGGTTGGAAGGGACATTGAAGATCATGTACTGTTCATGTACTGACTTTAATGCCAACTTTCTAAGCTGGTTCTGTCTCAGGTGCTGATTTGAAATCATGTATTGTAAATGTGTTTGTTCACTTAACACTAGTTTTCTTCTTGTAGTTTAATTGATTGTCATAAATTTAAACCTGGATGCCTGGTGATAGTGTTTCCCTCATTCTAGTCAACAATATATAAACATCTGTGAAACACCAATGCCAGAGCTTGCAGGACAGAACTTCTCTTTAAATGATATATTGGATCAATTTTTTTTTGATGATGAGTATTGACCTGTTTATTGCTATTATGCAGTGGAAGGGTACAGCTTTCTCTTCTTGTTTAGAATATTGCTATGGTATGGTGATTTTGTAATTTTAAAACCCTGAAACCCTGAGATTATCAAACCCACTGGAATCCCAATAGAATGCCAACAGGCTTTTGATCTGGCTGTAATTACTTCAGTTGATTCAATATTCCTGATATATTTAAACTAATTCTAAATTATAATTCTTACTGGTTTTCATCATTTGGGTATCACTGCCTTCTTTCTAGCATGAGATTAACTTATTTGTCGAGATTGTGACTCTCTTTCTCTTGCTGTTTGTGGCTGTGTAGCTTTGCCTCAGTCCTAGGGAAGCATGTCCTGCTGGCTTGTTATTTTTATTTGTTTTTACCCATGATTCATATTTACTGGATTTTATTTTAAAGTGTATCAGGTTGCTCATTAGTTTGTTAATGTCTATGGCAGTCATTTCCTGTTCTCACTAAAAAAAATGTTATTTGACAATTTTATAATCTTGTTTCACTGTTCTCAGCATTTCCAAATACCAGTTTTAATGAAGCTTCTCCCAACCTTGCTGTTGTATGATCTCTCTTCTATCCCTTGCTACGAAGGGTCCTAAAATGAAGATAGCTGTTATTACCCATTTCAAGCAAGAAATAATTTGTAAATTACTTGGTATGGTTTAGCTATTTGCAGCAGAAGGGAGAGAGGGAGGCAGTGTTCATACAAGCTATTTCAAGGCCTTAAGGTAAGATTCAGGTATGTATATATACTGTGCAACCGCAAATTGTCATAGAAATGTTCAAGAAGCAGCAGTAAGCTGAGCTGCCTCAGATCTAGGAAAATTTTGGTAGTTCAATCCTTTGCAGGACATAGGGATGCCAGTCAGGTCCTGAAGAGCTTGTCGTGATGGTTTCATCAGATTTCAACAGCTTGGGGGATTGTACTAGGTTGGTCTTAAAACAGTGGCAAACATATGTCTGTATTGTAAAGAAGCACTTGCAAGGAACGGAGCCAAGATGATGCTCAGTATTACTGTTGTTTCCTATTTCTATTTTAAACAGGACAAACCCCACAGACAAGAATTAGTTGAGCACAGACACCACCCAACCCATGCTTAAAAAAGCTGAGTGGAAGATGCTGTTATTTAAGACCCCCAGATGTTGACAATGTGTAGGGGCAGCTGTGCCCTGGAGAAGTCCTGGTGATGAATCACTCCCTGAATATATCTTGTGCAGTTTCAAAGCACTTTGGGATCCTTTGCGATAAGTGTTATTACATAAGGGTGAATACACCTCTGAGGTTTATGGCAGAAGCCCTGGCCATGTTCCAGCTTACAGTGCTGCTGGCAGACATCACCACAAAGCTCTTCTGCTGACAAGAGAAAAATCCAAACACTAAAAGCATGTCAGGCACAAAAAGCTTTCTGCTAATTTATGTTCCTTCCGGTAGCTAGCTACTGAGGAGGAAAGTTAATGTCCAAATCTCTTCCACGCAGATGCAGTGACTGCAGAGTTGGCCTCCTTTATACTTGCCTCACGCAGAGCTGCTGTGTGAACTGAGGCAGAGGGTAGATAAACAATCAGTCTGGCTTTCACACCATTGAGGGCCAACAAAATAAATAAACAAACTTCTCTTTATCTTGGAGGTAAGACAGTTGGAAACCTTCCCACAGACTAAGTGACACATCTTGTGTTTTACACTTAACTTGATAAGGAAGCAACTGCAGAATCTTCTGGGAGAACTCAGCGAGCAGTCGTGGAGTAAGCTACTAAAATTGGTGCAAAAACACTCCTGGGGATTTATTACTCCAGAAACTTGACTAGAGTTTTTCAGTGCTTGCCACAGAAACTAGCTGTTAGACCTTTGGGTGTTTTCAAGGGCTCTGGAGGCAGTGTGCTAAATTGATTTGGATTGACAAAAACATGTAAAATGAAGAGACTCTATCTGAAAAACCCATGTAATTAGGTTGTGCTTCAAGCATCAATGTTGAGTGTAATGATATCCAAGACTGCAAATGAAATGAATAGTCTTTCAGTTTTGTAGGTTCCTTGCTAATGCTACCGTATTACAATTATTAAAAATTCTTTATGAGTAAGCTGTACGCCCATTTTTTCGAAAGAATTTTTGAGCTAGAAATTGTTACTTTGTCAGGATAGCCACCACTGTTCTATGGTTAAGATTTCAGCCTTGTTTTCATTATAAATTAATTATATAAACTTTCAGCCCAATCAGCTAATACGTAAGTGAACCATTGAGTTCAGGACTGCTTGCCTCAGTCAGAACGGCACTTGAGGACATCCCCCACCCCAGACAGTACAGAGGAGGGAAGACTTAGTGTAACAGAAGGCAGGGATGACTGAGTGAACCGCCAATGTTGCTGAGAGAGAAGATCTGCTGTCAGGTAGTCCCTGTCTTAAATACCATGTTCAGGGCAGTTGCCATGTGTATGAAGGCAGGTTGGCACACCTGCTAGATTACTTTGCCTAGGAATTGTACACAGAATGAGAAAGCCAGCTAGAGCATTCTGAAAACATTGAACGTGGAGGAAACATTGTCCTTGAGTCACCCACTAAATGTGAAAGAGGTAAAACTGAGAAACCATCTTCTCATTTAGCCTGCAGCCTAATTGCTGGACCATCCTTCCTCTCTCATTCTAGTGTGTGTACATCTTTGTTCTTCCAGGGAAACTGATTTTGGCACAACTGGCTGCAAATATTTTTATAGTCTGCTAAAATAGAAATCCTTATCTATTATTTAAAAATCCACATTTAGATATTTTAGCTATAGTAAAATGCCTAATTCAGCGCTGGAATTATAAATAGAAAAATCATTCGTCTGAGTGTTGCATGTTCAGTCCTGTCAGCCACAAAGATTTGTGTTTCTTTCCTAAACTCCTGTTGTCTTCTAATAGAGGACTCTGACTTTATAATAATGGGCTGGAGGACAAGATGATGAAAAATTAGTCATAAGGTATCTCAGTCCTCAGTGCTCAGTCACTAAGGTCTTCAGATATATGTGTAACACAGATGCAGTATTAGATAGAAATAATTACAGTGTAACATTATGGAATTAGGTTATAAATATGTTAGTTATATACTTAGAGAATGAATACTAATGGTATATAATAAGTACGGTCTTCGAACAATGTGAGCTGCTCTGCAGCCAGTAGCAGCATGTATACTTCTACCAGCATTCAAATTCCTGCTCAGTAAAAATGTTGAAGCATGTCTGCAATAGCCCCTGCTGATCACCCTCATGAGTGCAGAAAAAATATCCTGACTTCACTGCAAAAGACTGGGCTTTTAATATTCCTGAGACCAGGAAGGACTGAACTTCAGCCAGCACCAGTGGAGATCTTAGAACCGGGGAAGTACACCTTCTGTCCCTTCCTCACCTTCCCCTGCAGTGATAGCGATGGGGGCTCAGAGCACAAGGGGGGCTCCCCAGCCGGGAATCAGGAGCCTCACATCCCTCTTGCCTCCCTGCATTAAGTCTTTTCAGCTGCATATGCTGCTTAATCATTGCTGATCCTCTTTCAAACTCCTCTGTGGCTTCCTACTTAAGAAAGTTGATATTTCACTTAAGAAGTTTCATAATACATTAATTCCTTGACAGAAGTGTCAGTTGCAAGTCAGTTCCTTGACATCCACAGGCTCCTGCTGCTTTGAACCCTAGCAGTAAGAGAGCCCTGCAACCTTGGAAGTCTCAATTCCTGCCAGAAAATTGAGTTTTCTACCCCTTCACCTTGGATGTACCTGCTCTAGTACCCGGGAGAGGGTAGAGGGAGTAACTTTTCAGTAAACCACAAAGATTTATCAAATGTTTGCTTCTCCCTAAGATATTTTCATTGAGACATTTTAAAACCTTTTTTTCCAGCTTTGCTACTTCCATGACCCCTGCCACAGAAAGTAGCCCAAATCAGGCAGATCATTTCAAGGGCTTTGCAAGTAGCTGCTGTAACTTCCATCTGCATTCACCAAGTGGATGTGTTTGGTCTCCTTTAAACTTATAGGTTTCAAGTGTACTGCAAAAATCTTCTGATCAATGCTTAGGGAGAGATGAATAAGAGGAGAAAATGCAGAACAGTGACCTCATTACAGTATCAGTCACATGTGATGACTGCAACTACAGAGCTGTCAGCGGACACTGATAAGTCAGTTCAGATTCAATTAATTGAGATTCAATGAAAAACCCAAATAATTCTTGGGCTGTTTGAGGATGTGTATGTGTAGTTTTGGGATCAAATATTTTTCAAAGTTTTAAAATTATTTGTAAGAAGGCAGAAGTTTAAATTGGAAAATGTTAACCTTTTCCTTGCTATGAGTCAGTGAGATGGGATTTGGACATGTAAGTTTAGACTCAGAGAAACATTTAAAAATACACCTGGTACATATATATATGCAGAATTTATTATAGCCATTTTAAAATCAAATGGACTGTATGATTCATCATATGATGCTGTCAGTCTGGTACTTAATGTGGAAAGCCATGTGCATTTTTACAGATATCTAAGTGTCTAAAGATGTAGATTTGTGCCTCAGGTTTTAGGTATCATTAGAACTGGTGAACTAGGAATCCAGAACAAAATCTGTCATTGGTTACCTTTGTACTTTCAAAAATCCTAGTGCATGCCCCAGATCTTTTGGTATCTAAATATGTATGTGATTATAGCCTAAGACTTCACATTGGAAAATGGACAGCTGAGAATATTTTTCGGTGATGACTAAGGTTTGCCATGTTGTTTAGTATTGTTCTGTTGACGGGAGAAACAAACCCATGTTACTTACGCCTGTTACAGGGAAAGGAACTTGCAGGAAGGATAGTAGCTGGCTTGACTCATCCATCTTACACACTTGTTACTGTGTTAATGACTTCACAGATGCAACATTCCCAAAAGGGACCCTTGTTTAGAGAAAATTTAAACAGTGATCATTTTAGCTCTAATAAGCTTAAGCTGAAGGATGTTGTCTAATGTTGCACAGGATGTATATTTAGAAATCAGATTCAGGTGATTCCTCAGGTGTCTGAAAATCAGGGGACTTAATGGGAAAAAAAAAATCTTAACATTTATAAAGTTGCAAGCCTTGGTTAACATTTCTTATTTTGAGGAAAACCACCAATGTTTGATTAAGCCTGTCTCAACCTCTTGAATTTCCTGAAGTTCTTGTAGCAGCTTTAACCACTTCACATCTCCTTAGTGAGTTAATTAAAATACAAAGTCTGTATTAACCACTTCATTTTACTATGGTAGCTATATTGCCTCCAGTAAATTGAGAGGAAAAAAAATGCTTCTGTGATCTCATTCAGAATCTTAGAGATGTCAAACACTGCACTATTGCAAGGGATAATTCTTTGTTTATCCACAAGTACAATATGTGCACATACTGCAACAAACTTGTTTATCATTCTTCAGATAGCCTGGTCTCTCCTCACCTCTTTCTCCAATCTTTGATTACTAGTTCAAACACGGTGAATGCTTCTGCTAACTAACTCTTTAAAGGTTCCTGATTGCATTAACTAAAAAATGGAGTCCCACAAAAATCTTGGGGTGGATACTAGGAAGAATAAAACGCTGGCTAATTTGCCAATCACGATTAACAGATTTATTGAATACGAACTGTACCTTTCAGAATTTTACCCTGCATTGATTTCTCAAACAATGAGAAAGCTATTTAAAGTCTTTAATCAGCCATGCTCTTCCACCAGAAACAGAGACATCTATGCTGATGTTTATTCTGAATGACTGGAAATACTAAAAATTGATGCAGGAGTGTTCTTCCATCTTTTATTATTACTCGCGTCTACTAGAATTGTTTTTTTTTTTGTGATGGTACAAAGCAGGAAGGGGACAGGGAGAAACAACGGCCTATCTCTAGCATAGCATAGCATATCAAAATCTCTGTGAGGCCTGGAGACAGAAGGCAGACTGCTGGAGAGGGATGCTGAGGGAAGCAAACCTCTGGGAGTGGGTCACAGATGAGAAATCTCTCCGTGGGAGTCCTAGCCTGACATCCTGAGACACAGGTTGAGCACGCAGCTGGGTCCAAGCATTTCCCTGAGCTGGCCTTGCTGCTTTGCTTTTTCCTGACTCTAGGAATTAGGATCGCCTGTTGATTTGAGCATCATCACAGCCCTAGGCCTGTGACCTAGCTTTGGCCTGGGAACTGCACTTGAATTGCTAAGCAGCCCCAGGCTATAGCAGTTCTGTATGCAGAGTTTCCCCATCTACCCTTCAGCTCAGAGTACAGCAGAAACACATGAAAGGGAAGAAAAATATGTGAGCCAGACTAGCCTCTGTGAATGGTGTGTTTATTTTATGTTACTTAGCTTCTGGAATATTGAACTACTCCTAGAAGATGTTCATTAGCAGGAAAAGTCAGACACACAGCATTACAGCAAATATAATTCATGGCATGGACATCATAAGAGCACAGAGAAAGTGTCAGACTAGATACATTTGCTGTGGCTTCAGGGGGGTTATGTAAGAATTAACTCAGATTTGTGGTTCTTTTTTAGCAAATACCTTGAAGCAGTTTATACTGTTTCAGGAAGCAAGTGAATCACATATTGTGATGGATGTCCTAGCTACAGTCCTCTGAAAAACGCCCCCTTACCTGGTAGTTCCAATTTAGTGGTGAGTCACCAGCTGTTCTGGATTCCCCTTGTGTGTCTCCAGAGACCACAGAGCTAGGAGGGACTGCTGTGGTTTGTGTGTGTACCTGCTACAGAAAAGCTAACAACTCAGAAGGGAGGAGCTACCTAATTAAAAGAGATGTGCACTCTCAAAAATGTGGTTTCCCACTGCAAATGTCACCTTCTCAATACTTATTCCCTGATAAATCCATTTATTACACTTCAATCCAGTTCATTTGTATTGGTATTAAAGGCAGAAGAGTTTGAAAACTGTGAATGACACTACCACCAAGAAAGATGGAAAGGTTATTTGACCATTGGCATAAAGGACTGGCAGAAAAAGGAAAAAAATTTCTGAATACTTAGCACATTCAATCCGAAAACTGCCCTTAAAATTGAAACTAGAACCCTACAACAATGTTCAGATAAAGTCAATTTTCATGTCAGAACTACATTCCTTATTTTGCCACCTCCTGAGCATGACTAACAATAAAGCCTTTAACTGCAGCGTCTACTATTATTTCCACAGGACCCATCCCTTCAGGCTGTATTAAACAGGGGCACATTTCTAGGAACACATTAGAAAAAAAAGGAAAGCAGTTGTTTCCAATATGTACTTTCTAGAAATCATGAAAAAAGAAAAATACAGCAGATTCTAAGAAAGATGCGTATTTTAAAGGTGCAGGGAACAATTTAATACACTACAAATAATCCCATTTGCTTAGACCCACTGCAGTTCTACTTACAGCAGCTCTCTCTATGCTGAGTGAGGGCAGCCCTAAAGTAGACATTAGTCCCAAGTGACTGACTACATGTAGATTACAGGGAACTGGGGCAGAGACGTTCCTGCTTGTTTTGGCAAATTCTTTTACCTACTGTGCTGCCATGGGGTGGTGCTCGTCTGGTATCCTGCCACCAAGTTCCCCATTTCCCTGGTGTGAAGTTGCTAGGGCTGCCTTTCAGGCAAGAATGCCAGGTTCCTCTGGATGGCATCCCACCCCTCAGGTGTGTCAACCGCACCACGTAGCTTGGTGTCATCTGCAAACTTGCTGAAGGTGCACTCAATCCCACTGTCTATGTCATTGATGAAGGTACTCAACAATACCAGTCAGAATATGGACCCCTGAGAGACACCACTCAACACTGATCTCCACCCGGATACTGAGCCATTGACCACTACCCTCTGCATGTGGCCATCCAGGCAATTCCTTATCCACCAAACAGTTCACCCATCAAATCCATATCTCTCCAATTTAGAAGGAATTTGTGGGGGACCGTGACAAAGGCCTTACAGAAGTCCAAGTAGATGACATCCATAGTTCTTCCTTTGTCCGCTGATGCAGTCACTCCATCATACGCTACTAGTTGGTCAGGCAGGACTTGCCCTTGGTGAAGCCATGCTGGCTGTCTCAAATCACTTCCTGGTCTTCCATGTGCGTTAGCATAGCTTCTAGGAGAGTCTGTTCCATGGTCTTCCCAGGCACAGAGGTGAGGCTGACAGGTCGGTAGTTCCCAAGGTCCTTCTTTCCATCCTTTTTTAAAATGGGTGAAATGTTTCCCTTTTTCCAATCACTGGGGACTTCACCTGACTGCCATGACTTTTCGAATATCATGGTGAGTGTCTTGGCAACTATATCGGCCAGTTCCCTCAGGACTCCAGGATGCATCTTATCAGGTTTCATAGACTTAAGTATATTCTGGTTCCTCAGGTGGTCTCGAACCTGATCTTCTCTTCTGGTGGAAGGGACTTTCCTCCCCGAGTCCCTGTCTTGCAGTTGATCCACTTGAGAGAAGTGGGAAAAGAGACTGCCAGTGAAGACTGAGGCAAAAATGTTGTTGGGTGCCTCGACTGTCTCCTCATCTATTACGAATTTGCCAGTCATGTTCATTGAGGTAGTACACTTTCTTTAACCTTCTTTTTCTGGCTGACATACCTATAGAAGCTCTTTGCGTCCCTTGCCAAGTTCAGCTCCAGCCTCACCTTTGTTTTCCTGACCCCATCCCTACACAACTGCGCAACATCCGTACACTTTTCCCAGGATCCCTGTCCCTGCTTCCACTGCCTGTGAATTTCCTTCTTGCTCCTAAGTGTCATTCAAAACACTGCGTATTAGTTATCTCTCCTTATGAGAAAACAGTAAAGACTGTAACGATTTCCCCAGCCTTTGTTGATTTATAAATACTGCACAGTGCACTACTCTATGCAAAAATACTGCTGATAGGTTTTCAAAAAAAAGGTTTTATGATGAACTTTCTTAACTCTACTGTCTTTTAAACTGAATTTATAAATTAATGCAAATCCCTTTCTCTTCCTGTGATTTAGTAGGACTGAAAATATGCCAGAAAAAGGCAAATTATGTTAAAAGGTAAGTTTCTTGCAATGCTTTCCAGCTAAGTGCCACCTTGTAATTTACTGAGAATCATTACTTATTAACATGCTTTAGTAGCCATGCAGGGGTGCACACACTAAATAAGAGGGATTACATAACAGATGTATAAAGGAGCAAGAAAAAACAGACTGACAAAACACAGGATGCTTTCAGCATCTCATCAATGAAATGTGGGATCTCAAACTATGTGTGAGAGTAAAACCATAGAAGTTACAAATTTTAGAATCATAGAAATATTTGAGTTAGAGAAGACCCTTAAGATCGAGTCCAACTGCAAACATAGCACTGCCAAGTCCACCACTAAACCATGGCCCTAAGCACCACGTCTACACGTCTTTTAAATACCTCCGTGGATGGTGACTCTATCACATCCCTAGGCAGCATGTTCCAATGCTTGATAAATCTTTTGGTGAAGGAATTTTTCCTAAGATCCATTCTAAACCTCTTCTGGTGTAACTTCAGGTTGTTTCCTCTCATTCTATCACGTGCTACCTGGAAAAAGAGACCAACATCCACCTCACTCCTTTCAGGTGGTTGTAGAGAGTGACAAGGTCTCCCCTCAGCCTCCTTTTCTCCAGGGTAAACAACTCCAGTTCCCTCAGCCACTCTTCATAAGACTTGTGCTCCAGACCCTTCACCAGGTTCGTTGCTCTTCTTTGGACATGGTCCAGCACCTCAATGTCTTTCTTGTAGTGAGGAGCCCAAAACTGAACACAGTACTTGGGGTGCAGCCTCACCAATGCTGAGCACAGGAGGACGATCATTTTCCTGGTGCTGCTGGCCACACTATTCCTGATACAGGCCAGGATGCTGTTGGCCTTCTTGGCCACCTGGGCACACTGCTGGCTCATGTTCAGCTGGCTGTCGACCAACACCCCCAGGTCTTTTTCCGCCAGGCAGCTTTCCAGCCACTCGTCCTGAAGCCTGTAATGTTGCATGGGGTTGTTGTGCCCAAAGTGCCCGGCACTTGGTCTTGTTGAATTTCTTACAATTGGCCTTATCCCATTGACCCAGCCTGTCCAGATCTCTCTGCAGAGCCTTCCTACCCTTCAGCAGATCAACACTCATTCTCAGCTTGGTGTTGCCTGCAACTGACTGAGATTGAACTCTATCCCCTTGTCCAGATCATTGATGAAGATATTAAACAGAACTGGCCCCAGTACTGAGCCCTGGGGAACACCACTTGTGACTGACCACCAACTGGATTTAGCTCCATTCATCGCCAGGCTTTGGGCTCAGCCATCCAGCCAGTTTTCAGTCAGTGAAGAGTATGCCCATCTAAGTCATGAGCAGTCACTTTCTCCAGGAGAATTCTGTGGGAAACGGTGTCAAAGGCTTTACTAAAGTCTAGGTAGACAACATCCACAGCCTTTCTTTCTTTCACAAAGCGCGTCACCTGGTTGTAGAATGAGATCAGGTTGGTCAAGCAGGATCTGTCTTTCATAAAGCCATACTGACTAGGTCTGATCATCTGGTTGTCCTATATGCAGGAATCCTGAAGCATGTTGTTAAGTTGCTCAAGAGGCTGAAAACTACACTATCAAAATGTATATGAAGGATGAGGAAACACACAAAGGGATAAGCCTCAGCAGCATTATGCAGAATCAGATTCTTTATGTGGATGGTCTGCATAAGCTGACAGTTTAGTCCTACCTAGACCTTCCTCTCATGTTTTGCTTCCCCTGTGTCATGCAAAATTTAGTGCCATTCAAGATAAACTTCACATGGCATTAATAGTAAAACAATTGCAAACGTCACCTAAAATAGACAGGGAGCCAGAGACTCCTAACCTACTTCTCATCACTGAAAGGAAGGTGTTAATGAAATGCCATAAGGCACAGAGCTCTGCTGTCTGGGAAAATATGAAAAGGTTCCGATTTCAGGGTTACTCTGGTTTATGATAAAAGACTATTCTGTAACACTAGGGCTTCAAGGTGTCCTGCAGAGCCAGCAAGATATGTTTCATTTATCACATATTCCAGATACTTGGTGTCTCCAAGGCTGTTCAGCATATATCCAGTCTGTCTCGTAGACCAAAATTCACTGTTTTCATTTCTAATCTTGTAAAAAAACCCAGTTCATACCGTGCATATAGACAAGAATTACATGGTATAGGATGACAATTGTCTACTTCTTTGAAGACATGAAAGCTTTTGGTATTCATAACTTTCTGGAGGTGGAAAGTTTCACAGTTCATAAAAGCTCTTCTTTTGTTTGTATTGACCCCAGAGGACCCTAAAGTGCAAGGCCCCCAAGTCATCTGTGAGCATTTAACCACTTCCTTATTGCTTAAAAGTCTGACTGGGGTGTCTATTTGCCTTTTAACAGCAGAGAGCTCAGAAACTCCTCTTTGATACTGAGCTCCCTGCTGTTGTTTCATGTAGAAGTGCTGTAACTCGATTTAAAAGGCTGCCTCTCATGAGCCTCAGGTGAATCTCCACCTAGTTGTGGATACCAAGAAGGTTTACACAGGCGAAATGTATATAGTTGCTGAGTTGAAGCAGTTCTGAATATGTCCAGAAGACACAACTGAAGATGTTTAGGGCACTTTTAGACTAAAACTGAGATAACCTATGGAGTCCAGTCATCTCCAGGGAAAAATGGCTGCTAAGTAGGGAGACTGTATTTTACTGAGTTATTTGATAGGTACTTAAACTGTTGGCTTTTTTTTCAAGTTGGCCTTGAATCTTTTAAAATTACTGGGGTTAAAGTTGTCAGCAAGAGAACAGTCATTACACTTTGTTTGCTATAGTGAAGCAGAAAGATCAAGAGGTTTGAGTTAAATCACTCAACTTTATATCCATCTCTGCTGCACCAGCCATTCAGCTGCAGTTGGTATTTATTTGTCCCTGGGCAGTTGTTGAATACCTCATAAAATGACAAGAAACCACTTGTTTCATAATTTGAGAACACTTAATTCTGTAGTTGGCTCAAGTTTAGAGAGTTCTGATTTTGTTTCATCTGGTCATCCAGTTCTATTTGATTCACACACAAAGGAGATGTTTTTGTGAATGCCACTATGTGCTGAATGAGAAACCTATGGTCACAGTGTATATGTTATGCCAGTGGCAGGGTATCAGCTTTACCTATGCAAACCTGGTTGCTGGTCACTAAGTTGTTTCAGTGATGAGTTCTTTTCTTTCCATGTAAAATTAGACATATTGGGGATTTAGAATATTTTTGTAGATATGAGTACTGGCCTTTGTTTGGGTCTGAGTTGGCTTAAATAGTGATTTGACACCAAAACTTAAAGTAGGAGGAGAAAGGTTTCAACTACGTTGCAATTTCTTTCATAACCCAAGCTATGGGACATTAGAAAAACTAAAAAATTAAAATTGAATGAATCTGATGAATTATTGGGGTAGTGGCTGTACACATCTGTTAAATTCAATCCATCTTGCCTATATTTGTATAAAAACATTGATATATGGCACCATTGGTCTAATCATATTTTCATCAGGTAGCTCTTTTCTGATGTAACTGTAACATTTAGACAGTTGCCTAGAGCTTGAATTTTTATTCAGTCTTCCTGTGTGGATAAATTCTTCACTGACTTTTTACTGTGGCTATCAGCAAGCTGCACAACTTACCCTCTTTAAATGCGTGCTCTAGGCTTTCTGTACCTTTCTTCTGTAGAAAGGCAGCGGGTTATGCTAGATGTGAGACCCCTGTTTCCCAGTGATGTTAATACAGCAAGCCTAATTGTGTCTGCTTACCACAAATGCTTTCACTCAGGGACCTCTGGCCAGAACACTGATTAGAGGAGCTCCGAACCAGCATCTTCAAGTCAAAACATCACATATTGCTTTCCTTAAGATACAAAGCTGATAAGGCAAGAAGTAGTTCAAAAAAGGCTTTGTTCGGGTCTATCACTCTCATTATTAGATGCAACAGAAACGGCAAGTGAAAGCAAACTTTGGTACTGCTTAGTGAGTTAGTGGTGACCAGCTGCACTGAGCATATTATTTCCTTTGTCATCCAAGGAATGTGGTGTCTTTAAAATGTGTGCATCCACACATGTATTATCCAGGGACAGAGAGATGAAGGAACCCAGTTTGCAGTCTGAGAATGCTGTTTTTGAGGTGACAGGACTTCACATCACTTAAAGCTCTACCATTTTTATTCAGAGAAGAGCTAAACCAAACATGCTGAGACCAGTCCTCCCCTGTGCTAGCAGGCATACACACGCACTTCAAGCTCTGGAGGTGTGAGCAAAACTCAGCCAGTGTCCTGCAGGAGTGCCGCAGTGAGGCAGAGTTGGCCAGACAGAAGCTGAAGGCTGCACTTGAGGCCAGAGGGGCCCAACTCTCCGTACCTCCCTCCCTCCTTGCATGAAACAAATTTTCCCACACCCTACACAACGCTACTTCATGGTGATGTTGTGCCTTAAAGTACTCTGACTTTTCACATAAAAGTTGTGATCCTAAAACTGTAAAAGGAAGAAAGGAAATCTCTTGTTGTACATATATAAGCTGAAAAAAAAAATCAAAACTGAAGTTTTTTGGTTTAACTGAAGTTTTTCCCGCCTAGTGCTTCTTCTGACAAAAGAATCGGAAAAAGCAGTTTTTGCTACTGAAAACATCAGTTTTCAGGAGGTGACACTGTTTGGCCTGCTTCTCCCTGCTTCCAAAGCAAAGTCAGTTGTCGTTATTTTTCTTCAACTCAGACTACCATTATTGTGAACTTCTGACATGCAAGGTTTTTGCATAGAAGTGTATGGCTACGTCTGCTTTAGGAAGGTGGAATTTATAATTGTATTTATTCCTGCCTACTGGACCACCACTGAGATGGACAGAATATACTGATCCATTTTCTCAGTTCCATTCTTTAAATTGAAGTGGAAAAAGAGTTTGCTCATTTAAAATTAATGCATTCAACTGGATACATGACAGGTGAAATACCACCCGAAGGTAAACGAGCATATTTCAGTTTGAGAATTCAAACTGGAGGTCACAAAATTATGACCTACAATGGAAAATTTAGACTATATCTTCTGTTCTTGAATGCTCAATTGGCATTCTTTCTTTATCCTGTATAGAAAGATATGGGAAAAAGAAAAAGTTGAATCTTACTTGTAATCCTGTTGGTTTTAGCCTGCTCCTTCAGTTCACTTGGAACTGGGCCAGGGGATGCCAGTCACCCAGCCCTGGGCAGCTTGGTAGCTAAATTCAATTCTATGCCCTTTAAACATTGAGCTTTTCAAGATAAACTTGCATATTTCTCAATGAAGACTTAATTAGTTCAGTTCAGACCTCTGCTTCCTAGGAAATGGGGGGCTAGGATGCTTTGGAAAATAGAAAAATCAGAAAATTAAAGGATCTCTTAGGATCTGTTCCTTCTCATGGCACCTACTGTGACACAGATGCCCATAGAGTCTGTTAATATCCAGCAGGGTTTATTTCTTTGGGTACAGGATTGTCTATGTTGAGTATGAGTTGCTTTTGCAAAGCCAGCCCAAGTTAATTGGTGCTGTGCTTGGAGGAGGATGTATGAGCTCAGGAGTGGCACCAGAGACACGCACAAAGTTGTTAGACACCTCAGGAGCCCTTGGAACAAGGGCGCATGACCAAAACCTGGAAAGGTCTCCATGGAGTCACTCGGAAACGCAGGTTCACCCTTTTTGGGCTGGCTGGACATTTTTGTTTGTCTTGGCTAATCGTCTCCATGGTGCCTGGACTGACTGTGTTCCCAGGGAAGGTACGGCATCATTGCTGTACACTCACTTTCAGTGGCTGCAAACTAAGTGCTCTGCATGCAAAAAAATGGAGAATTAACTACATTTAAATAATTCAGATCAAATCACTGTCCAGGGATCTGTGAGGCAAATGGCACCTCTGCTGCGTTTCATCATTTCAATAAGGAGGTTAGTGAATCCAAGGCCTGTGTTGATTCAATTACAAAGCCAGACTTAATTCCTGTTCTAAACTCAGCCAAGCTTTGAGGCACTTTATGCTTAATACAGACTTCACTGTGTAGCATCCAGCTCCTTTTGATTGCAGGCGGAGTTAAGTTTCCTTTCCTGGTTTGTGATTGTCTTGTTAGTTGTTGTTACTACTTACTAAATGCTTTCTATTTCCTACAGTCTTTTTAAAAGAGGAAACATATTTATTACCAGCCAGACACTTAGATCACACATAAATAAGAGAGATCATGATGGCATTAAAACACTGATGAATTTAAGAAAAGTGATTTGGACTTTGCCTTCATAAAGATAGAAGGCCAGAGACCTTCTTTCCTTCCTAGGCCCTTGTTCTTCCTGTTGTTTATGGGGTAGAAGAATGGGAGAATATAATTTTATGATCTCTATTTCTTTTTAAAAAGCGCCTTGGTATTTGTGTCAACAGCTTGAAATGTCCACGTGTCTTGAGCACACCTTTGATTCCAACACCTCTTCCTCTCCTGCTTACAGTGAAAAGTTACCGCTGCTGTAACTGTAAGTGATGATAAACCAGAAGCGAAAGCTCACTCAGACTCTAAGCACTATTTTTGCTTTGCTGTGAAGATGTGTCAGGTGAATTCTACTAGAAGCTTTTGTCATGATCATCCACACAGAGAAAAGGTGACCTCTGCAACCTTTTCCTGCACCATTCAAATCCACTTTCAGTCACCCCACCTCTACTTTCCAACAGATATGACCAGTATACATCATCAGGGCAAAGAAGTGGAGTGTGACCCTGCAGAAGTACTCTCTGACCCTGAGATATGAGGGCACAGTTTACCTATCCAGGATCCCACCCAGTATTTCCCGCTGAAAAAACATGAGTCTGACTTTATGGAAGTAAAGTGAATGGCACTCTGAGAACTAGCTACACAATATAGCTCAGATATTGGAAAATAATAACTCTTTCAAACTGCATCTAGACCACATATTTTTGTGAGGAATCCTGTTAGAAACATGTGGTAAGACTCTGTTAGTACACATACAAATGAATGTGACTGTGACGTAAAGCCTAAAGGATGATATTTTTTAGCAGTGAAAGAACAAAGCAAGTCTCCAGCATTGATACTGCCACAGCACTGAATGTTGTTCTAAGAGCACTTCAGTTTTTAGATCCTACTTGCCTCCTCCTCTGGGTGCAATTTTCAAAGGAGATTATGGGAATGGGCATATTTCCTCTGAAATTACTGGCAAAACTCCCACTGACTTCAGTGGAAAGAAGATAAGACACTATTCGTAAGATGGTGACTTCTCCGTATTGCAAATATCCCCTGTGGTGCTCTGCCAGTCATTGCATTACAGATACACTAAGCTTTTGAATAGATAGTGAGTAACCAAAACTTATCAAACTGAACCAGAAGAACACAGCAATTCTACAGTGTTTTTCATTATAGTTCTCAAAGTGCTTTATAAGCATAGGTAAGTTTATCATCTCTCCGCTACACAAAATGGGGTGCAAAGTGAAATAACCAAAGCAAAGTATTAAGACCATAGAAGGAACTAGTATACGAAGTATCAATAAGGCTGATTTCTTTGCTTCCATGACTCTGTATTTTTCACTGGACATGAAGACTTATTCTGTGTTATCCATAGTTGGGCATTAGCTATGCCTTGGTGTTTTCTCTTCTATTTAAAGTCAATTAGATGTAGAAGTAAATAGAAAAAGCAACAAACAGACTGGGTCTGTGTTTTTCAGTGAAAGCCAATACATTCAGGCCAGATGCTAAACACAAGCAAAGATTTTTAAAGTGATGAATCAGTTGGAATTTTGCCTAAGTACAGAGCATGAGACAGTCCTAGTCTGTGAGCACTTCCACCAGGCTTTCATTAGCTGTGTTTCCATCTCTTCAGTAAACATTGATTTGACAAAATCTTTTTTTATAACCAAAGTAATCAGAACAAAAAAGAAGTTCTGCAAGTGCTCCCCTCTGTGCTCACTCACTTGAATAAAACCCCCTGTTGTCATGAAATGTACACCAGGGATACAGGAATACTTTTTAATGAACTAGTTATTGTGGCAGCATGGAGTCTGGGATTAGATATACAGTGCTATTAGTCTTATTTGTGTCTATCTAGTCAGTCTTCCATTACTTCTATCTGTTTTTCATAAATGTTCAAGATGGTAATGTAAATCATTCTTTTTGTCTCAGTAGTGCTCTGAGAAGCAAAAATAAACTAAAATAAAAATTCCTAACATCCGACACTGATTTGCAATCAAGCTCCACAGCTTCAAATTACATCACGTGATTCTGTCTAATGGTGGTGTGATTTATTGACCACAGTGATCAGCTGTTGGGAAAGGCTCTGTATAAACAGTGACGGGTGTGCGGGTGTGATTTCCTAAGGAAGGTACTGCTTTTCAAACATGTTGTGTTTCCAGTAGCCTGTGTTATGCTTAGTTTTATTTTTGTTTCCATTATGTTCACATGAGCAAAGCTTAGAAGATAAGATGATGTTTTAAAAGCTACAAGATAAGAGAAGGCTGTACAGGGGCAGATCTGCCCCTTAACCACAGTAATTCTCATCCCAAAACTTAGCACTGCACGTGGAACTGCTAAGTGAATGTATGATCTGTATGTACATCAAAAAAGAAAAGAACTTTGACTTAAGTTTTTGCACCATGCGTATGTTGGATAGATGTCATTTCTAGAATTAGGCAGCACAACTGAAAGGGTTTTACAGAACTAATACTATTCCTCACAAGTTATGCACAGATTTGAAGAGTAATGCCCACTGAAACCCATGGGCTTCATCCAGATTCAGTTTTCTAAGACTCTTGTGGCCTGATTTTGTGAATATAATTTAAATTTCTAACTGTTGTCTTTTCTTCAGCCAGTCCAAATTAACATGCAGCACTAATGCTACTTGCTTACGTTTCAGACCTTCAGCACTAAGTCCCTAGAATATTTAGTTTTAAAAATTCAAAACAATATCAATAGTTCTTTAATGTTCTTTAAAGATGACTGAACACATGTTCTGACCAGAAACCGATACATTGCCATCTATATGAAATATTTGTTCTCAAATTTCCTTTGCACTTAGGCCAGTATGGACCAGGAGTTGTTTTGATGCATTTTTTGTGACCTCTGTAGGGAATTCACATTATGACATTAATGAGGAAGCAGAGTTCAGCCTTCTTTGATCAACGGCAAGCACAGAGCAAGTTACAATGCCTTTGACAAAGTCTGAAAAATTCCGTAAGATGAACATGATTTGACATTTTCCCCAGTATTTCACAAGCTTTCATACATTCCTGTTTTGATCTCATCAATATCATTTAGGAGCTTCTTTTCCTGATTGTGACTTTTCCATAGGTTCGTTACGAACGTAATCACCACTGCCAGATTGCTGTTCTGTCTTTCACAAAGCTATGTCTGTGATGTTCCCTACCAGCTTTTGAATCAGGTGCTTACTGAGTCAAATGCAAGATTACAATGTTCCCTCTGGGCTCTTTTCCTCGCAGGCCAACTGCCTGGCTTACTTTTATTTGGAAATTCTTGACATTGCTTTTCTAAATCCTGCCTCTGGCTACAAAGACTTAAGATACTGTCTCATCAATATGCAGATGTACTTCACTGGTTCTGTTTAGATATTTTCTAAACACTGCCTCATTAATTTGCAGTTTAAGACGTACCTGATCAGAATATGCAATGAAAAACAAAGTTAAATCTGAAAAATGTGTTGATTGCAAACTTCTTGCTTTCCAGGAAAACAGAATTGACGTATTTTGCAACCACTTCTGTCTTCCATTTCACCTTTGCATCTGTTGCCCAGCGAGGTAGTGGAAGCCCCATCCCTGGAGGCATTCAAGGTCAGGCTGGATGGGGCTCTGAGCAACCTTATCTAGTTGGAGATGTCCCTGTTCACCGCAGGGGGGTTAGACTAGATGACCTCTCAAGGTCCCTTTCAGCCCAAATGATACTATGATTCTATGATTCTATGTCACTGCCATACTTAACACTTCATGGGCTCACTGGCTAGCTTCCCTACATATTTTACACAGGGCTGTGTGATGGGGATGAGGAAGAAAGGAAAGGGAGGAGGGAGACACTGACTGGGGTCCTTTGCCTGTTTTGTGTTCCCCCTTTTCTTTCCATTGCTTACCTGTATGCTTTTGTTTAAAGATGATTTCTGGTGTCTAGAAAAGTCCCACTCCTACTGGAATTTCTCCAATAGACCTGCTGTACATGGTGAGGAAAGCACTGTGTCACTCCATAGAAACTTTTTATAGAGGTTAAAAAAAAAATAAAAATGTTGGCTCCATACATTACTGACTATAGAATCTATCACAACACAATGAAATGTGTCTTATTTTTGAAACAAAGTCTAGATCCCCAGCTCAAATGAAAACAAAATATTCCTATTGTCTTCTTCTGAAAAATAATTCTTGAAATTTTTTTTGTCAAATCCCTGAATTGCTCCTCCACATCTCAATTTTTTATTTAACTTCTAAATTTTGAGAGGAACTTGCTACTGAAGGCAGGAACTCTCTCTCATGTACAGTGCATTTCTTTTTTCATCTGAAAGGTGTCAATACGGTGTGCATACAAGAAACACAAGATTTTCAAAGGCATAGAAGTTAGGGAAAGTAGAAAAAGCTGCAAAAGGGAAGTATCAATTTCAGAAATGTCAAAGACTCCTTAAATTTGATGAAAGGAGTACCCTTTCCGCGAACCTTGTGAGGGTTCTCTTCAGGATGGGGCACTGCAGATTGCACTGACTTCCGTAGACTGACAGCCACGCAGACCCAGCACTCATGAAATGTGGGGTCTATGAAGGATTTTGCATAGTTCATTCCCTTGAGCTTTCATAGATCTGAGCATTAAGAGTGCCATGAAGAAGTCTTAGAGCCCTTTCCTTCTTGCCAAGAAAGTTGCAACAGTGTTAGTCACTTAATCTGAAGCCATGAGATTTTGCCTTACTAGGAAAGTCCGAGATGGGTACAAGACGACATGTGATTAAAAGGCATACAGACTGCACATACACATGAACTTGACAGCATTTGGCCTTAGTTTTCTCACGCTGAACATGTCCTACCACAATAAAATTACAAAGAAATACATCACTGCATCTTGGTACCCAAAAATACATTCCCTTTAGCAACCACTCCCTTCACATGCAACCTTTCTTCTTATCTTCATCCCAAAACAAGAGCCTTAACAAGAGCAAAAATATTTTCTCCTTATTAACTTCAAGATATCAGTGACAGAAACAGACTGGTTTGGACACTTTGGGTAACGATAAAACTGAAAATCTGTGTAAGAACCCACCTAGTACAAATGTCACTTTCAAATCACTGCAGAAAAAAAATGAGATTCCTCAATAAAGTCCTCCATGTCCTGACCTATCAATGCTCTTAAGAAAGGCTTCAGGAAATATGTAAACCAATTTTTCAATCTATCTGTATTACGAAGACAAAACTACAGATTAATTCTACCCGTGTTGATAGCATCACTGCATTTTTATGGAATAATCATCACACTCAAATGCTTTCACTGTAAGAGAGCGGTGACCAGCCCCATTTGATATAACTGTCTTTTCTTCAACGTTAGGCTTTCAGATTTCCGGTCTTGCATTGCAGGCCAAACTTTCCAACTCTTTTCTTTGGATAAGCTACAGAAAAGTGCCTGTTGAGATTATCTTTGCAGACAGTCTGTTGTTCTGCAGCAAGAGGAGGAATGGTAGGACATGAGGCATGAAAACAGTGTGTGTGCTAAAGCAAGCAAACCCAGAAGCCTGCAGGCACAGCAACAAAAGGTGGAGAATGTTTGTGATGAAAGGTCCACTTTAGCTGGCCTGGGAGGGAACTTTCACCCCTGCATGGATGAGCTTTCCTACGTGCCCAAGGGATGGAGATGTTTACTGAGCTCCCTGTCTGGACTTTGCAGCAATGTTTTAGACATTGTAGCCCAGGTCATTGAACAGATGGAAGGTTAAACTGATGAGCCATGAAAGCAGCAGAACAGGGGATGGATGCAATGATGCATTAAGCACTGGCAAAACCCAGGATCACCAAACTTGGTGACATGCAGGACAAGTAAGGGCAAACAACAAACAGCTGGAATATTGCTAACTAACTAACCCTGCCACACTGACGTCTCCTTCATCACAAGAAGGTTATGTTTCAGACAACTCCAGCTCAACCAGCACTCACAGCCTTGATGGTGAAAGCCTCTGGTCTGTATGCAAAGGATGCACAATGGAAACAGCTTGACTAAACCCCTTTCACTGGCTCTCCCTGTGCCTCGTTCACTCATTGTGAAGCTTGGTTAACTGGGAAGGGCCATGACCAATCGTTTGAAGACCTACTGACAGATGTAAGGGAATCTGAGTGGGCACTGGTCTACTTTGCGTTGGCAAAAAATGAGTTGGTGTATGAGGCCAACACAGGCGCTGTATCATTCTCACATTTACATCTTGATTGAAAGGGACAGAGAAACAAAGATTCCAGCAAGAAACCAGGACTGCCTTACTATAATCTTCTTAGTGTTTTTCTGCAAAAGAAAGATTCAAGACAGGATGATAACTGGTTGACAGAAGCCTTGTCAAACTCTGTGAGGAATTCTGGAATACTTTTAAATAATTTTTATCATGAGGATTTTATACAGTTTTATTTGCAAGCATGGTTTTTTGTACCACTATCATTGTTTACATAGCACAACTGAAAATTACGTGCATTGGTGCATGACCACTCAATATGATTCTTTGTGTGAGCAGAGCAGGTAGACTTCGGTCCTTCCGTATCCAGTCATAAGATTTGCTTCAGAGACGACATTGTGTGAGGACAGAAAGAGCAGCACACATTTCTGGAAGCAACTTTGAATCTCTGGTGGTAGTTTATTTGTCAGGACTTACATGAACTTCCCTTCTCCTGTCCATTAATGCCAGCAACACTAATGTACTGTCAATAGAAATGACTGGATTTATGTTGCTTGAATAACTAATAGCTATAGCCAGTCCAATTTTTAGTCAAAACATTTTCTGCAAAAATATTTCTTTCATTAAAATCTGTATTTTCTTGAAAAATACTATTTTTTAAAAAAAATTTGTACACACTATACCTATGTAAATTATTTCTTGATTATGTAAGTGATGTAGTATACACCAATCTCTTCACAGGTATATTGTAGGAAGAGTGAGATATTTAGCCCAATATACTCCCATTAACACAATAATAATGTTATTTTAAAAATCATTAATGGTAATGGCTACTTAGTAATGATACACAACTTCTCTACAGCAAATATTCATTCATATCATTGAAATAAGTTGGAATTAGATGCTTATATAAATATGATCAATATAGATCTATAATATTAATCTATTGCTTGGAAATCAATTCAATGCTGCTCAGTATTTCTTGACAGTTTTTTTATGTCCCTACAAAACCAAATGGAAACAGTCAAACAGATTATCACTTACATAGCATACTCGAGCTACCAATGGACTCTGCGTGATGTCAAGCAACAGGTATGTGTTTTCCTTTACAAGACAGTATGCTTGCTCTATGGTAGCTTTAAGTTGCACTAGGATAATGCAGATGGGTATGTAAATACTATCTGCAAAACATCAGTGGAAATTTTCTTGTACCCCATGTCAAGGAGCCAGCACAGTACTTTCTTGATGATTTATTTCTTTTCAGTTGAGAAAATTTCCCAGTGTAGAAACAACTATTTTATTTCAATTGAGTGAGTGGAAAATTATTGTAAACTTTGCTGGCTAACTGTTAACAAAATGTTCCCTAAATCTGATTCTACCTGAAATCTACCAAGGGGAACTTAACACATAAAGGAAATGCAGGGACATGGCAGGATGTGCTGGGTTACTCCTGGAAGCCATTCACTGGGCAGTGAAATTACAATGGCTGGAAAGTCTTGCAAATCTACACATGCTTAAAATAAAAGGTAGCAGTCAACTTCTAAGTAAAGTCAGAAAAACTGGGGTTCAGATTTCCGTTTAAAGACAAACAGGAAAAAATCTGACTGTGGTAAAGAAAAATATTATAAAATAAACCACAGCTGACAAACCAATTCTCCACAGTGCACTGCACTCTCTGAGGCCTTCAATCATCACCAACCCCAGGAAATTGTGTGGACAGCTAAGAGAAACTTTGTGATGGTTGATAGGCATTATATACCATAGGTTTACAAGTTTGCAGCAATCTTTCAGAAGATGATGAAATGATTTCCTGAGTTTTTAGTGTTTATTTAGTGCTAGAACTGTAAGGATATATTTCAAAAAGAAAGTCTGGTTAAGTATGTAACTTAAGTTATGAGTCCCATGCTCCTCAGCAGCTAAGCTCCAAATGACCTCAATGCCCTTCTGTCTGAACTTGTGTCTACATCACATAATTGAGAGCTCCTTGAAATGTTTCGTATCCTAAATAAAGTATTTTCAGCCTCAAAAAGCATATTAGTTGTCACCAAAACAGGGATTTCAGGAGACAAAACTTACTCAAAGGAAGGATTTTTATTGAGGATGGAAAGATTTGTGTGCAATTTACATTATCTTTTGTTAGTGTCCCCCCTGCCCCACTTTTTTACCTTTCTAGCAATGCAAAAAATGCTAAGACCAGAATGTCCTGCAGTAGTTTCTGAATATGGAAACCCATAGTGATCTGTTCACATAGTTTTGAAATGAAGAAAAGTGCTCATTATCAAGTTAGTTTGTAATCTTCAAAAGTGCTTTCTGAAGTCTTTACTAGGGAAACATCATTAAAAATTCAGCACACAACTCACTCATCTCATTTGTCCCCAAGTGTGCTGTGCATCTGCTGTTCTGGATAAACGAAAGTGTTTCAGTTCTTCAAAGAATGAACTTTGAAAAACACAGGATCAGTTGGCCAAAACTAGAAATATTGCTTTGGTTTAAAGAGATTAAAGGGTAAAACCCTGTTTTTTCTTTAAGTAGCTCAGCTTCAAATGATGGTGAGACTCTACAGGGTGCATGCAAACATAAGAGGACAGTAAAACTACCATCAGGAAAATGATGTTCCTTTTCATATGCAGATTCCCATCTTTAATGTGGCCTTTTAATTAGCTTGATTATAGTGGTGCTTACTTGTTAGTGCCTCAGTGCTGTAATTTAAGAAACTGTGCGTTCATTATAAATTTCTATTTTCAAAGATTTATAAATAAAGCTGAGCAGCAGCAATAACAACAACAATAGAAAATAAATTTGCTTGGAAAGTGTGATGAGACAAATATCACTTGGGGTTATTTCCAAACTCTCCAGCACAAACTTGACTTCAGCTTGGCAAAGTTAAGAATTGTACATGCTACAGAGGAATTCTTTCAGCTGTAAAGTGTGGGGTTTTATAGCATTTGGGTTGTTCAGCATATGAAATACTTAAGAAAAACATAATACCAATGTATAGAAACAATATAATTGGTATAAATGAAAAAGTGGTTTGAAAAACAGAGCCTGCAGTATTTTGAAAGAGTTGGAGTAGAACTGGTAAACTTGTTCTAAATGGTGTACTCTGGAAACTATTTTTTTGTATTTATGGATTGTCAGTCTGTTGCTCACAAGGAAATCATAGTCAAAAATGTGTTTAAATAAATTCACCCTGCAAGCACCTGAGGACCTTTATACGTACACTTAGTGGAAGAAGACACAGTTAGCAGGATTGACTCAAAGGCAAAACTCAGTTTTGCAGTGACAGCAGAAGGGATTTGAGTGGGAAAAGAGTTTGGAAGCAGGACTGGGAAGAGTCTGCAGGAGTCTCAGAAGATGAAGATGAGTGAGGAGGGCTGGCAAAGGAGATCTTCAGGATTGTGATGGTTTAACCCCAGCCAGAAAGTGAGCCCCACACAGCCTCTCGCTCAGTGCTGCTGGCGGAATGGAGGAGAGAATCAGAAGGGTAAAAGTGAGAAAACTCATGGGTTGAGATAAAGACAGTTTAACAGGTAAAGCAAAAGCCGCGCACACGAAGTAAAGCAAAGCAAGGAATTCATTCACCACTTCCTATAGGCAGGCAGGTGTTCAGCCACCTCCAGGAAAGCAAGGCTCCATCATGCATAACAGGTACTTGCAAAGACAAATGCCATCACTCTGAATGTCACCCCTTCCTTCTTCTTCCCCCAGCTTTATATTGCAGAGCATGACACTGTATGGTCTGGAATATCCTTTTGGTCAGTTGGGGTCAGCTGTCCTAACTCTCTCCCCTCCCAGCTCCTTGTGCACCCCCAGCCTCCTCATTGGAGGGGTGGGGTGAGAAGCAGAAAAGGCCTTGACTCTATGTAAGGCCTGCTCAGCAATAACCAAAACATGACTATATTACCAACACTGATTTCAGCACAAATCCAAAACGTAGTCCCCTACTAACTACTATGAAGAAAATTAACTCTACCCCAGCCAAAACCAGCACAAGGATTCAGGGTGGAGGTCCCCAAAGGATCAAAGGATTTCTGGGGTAGGGAGGGACCAGTGGAGATTGTGGAGGTGGTGAATGGGACTTCTTTTTTTTTTTTCCTCCTCCAATGACCAACCCTTCTGGAATTCCCTTCTCTGGTACCTTTGAGTGTAATACTTGTAGCCACAAACCCTCCCTTCCTCAGCTGTTCACCTGCTTCTAGCCTCTGAGAGTAGCCACGCAACCTCACACACTTTAGCACTCACTCACCTTCTTGTGACTCCTTTCTGGGAAAGCAGAGGAAGTAGGAACACTAGCCAAGGACATTGCCATGGGGAAGGAATGGGGAGAATCAGAGAAGAGCACCTAAACGACAGGAACTTCTGCTTCTCCAGTCACCAGGACAGGGTTTGGTCCTTTGGCTCCTACACCCTCTTTCAGCAACAGGCAAGGGTAAGAGGCAGCAATGAGGTGTCAAGCCAGGTCAGCTGAACCTTGTCAGCTCCAGCACTCTACTCTCTGCTTACAGCCTTGTGCCAGCTCTGTTGAGGTCGATGAAGGAATGAAGAGACATCTATGTTAAATGACTGCATGACTGCAGCTTTAGATATACAAGTTGGGTAGCTACTTGGTTTCCTTAAAAGCTCATCTTGCAATACTTCATGGATGGAGGAGAATTAGACCATGTAATTTAATGGACCGTTCAAGCCACAAGCAAGCTGCTGCAGATTGGACAGCTGTGATGGCCTGTCCCAGAGGCACACTGGTTTGCCTCATCACATCACATTGGTGTGGTGTACTAAAACTTCTTTTTGATCATTCCAGCCAATTGTATCATTTTAACTGAGATACAGTACTGAATCCAAAACACATGAAGATAAAACAAGCCTGTTATTCTCAGAAAAAGGAAATTAATTTGCTTCTTGAGATAAAGGTGACTGCAAGCACTATGACTATGCATAGCTCTAATCCAAGAACCGCATTCTGTGTTCATCAGCAAATTTCAGGTTTTTGAGATCAACTGAGGGAACCCATCTGACTGTGAGGATGCTGACTCAGGATTGCTTTGGGCAGACCTCAGAATGAAGGCTGATTTCCACTTCTACAGTAAGGAGTACCAGCATTTTAACATACCACTAGCAACAGACCCAAACCCCTGAGTTTTATTTGCATGTGCAGATTAACTTCTGCAGAATCTGGATCTACAGCTGGATATGCTTTGACACCATATATTTTGATAGTGCTGCTCTGATTTTCCCTCTTCAGTAAATGGAGATTCAATGGAGACCTTCTGACTTACCCTCAGCCTTGAAAGAAGTGGCTACAACTTCAGATTCTAAAGACAAATAGCGAAAGAAGTCCTGGAGCCTGATTAACATTGGCCAGGACATGATGAGGGAGAGCTTAAAAACAGAGAGGACAGCATTTGATACAATGGCTTTCATCCACAGCTGTCAGCTGCAGTTGCCAGAGGGCACATTCTTGTCCATAATTAAAACACTGAGAGAAAAATAGATGAGTACCCTTTGAAAGCCAGTTTGTGCTTTAAAGATACTATGTATTTCCAGGAGATCTATGCATAACATAGGGAATATAGTTAGCATAAGCTTTTGAAGTGCACACCTGCTGAATATTTTATAATAGTCATTCTTCCAAATTGAACAAGATACGTGTAACTTATTACCAAAGTGGTCTTTGACAGGAAGGGCAAATGCTCTGTGACATGAGCAGTAATCACAAGCAGGCCTCCTACAGTGTAAAATCCCACAGCTTTCCCAACAAATCTTCTTGTATTATCTCTCTAGATTTTATCAGCAGTGTGACAGACAAACATGTTGCTAATAATTTGTTCTTCCACCCTCTCCTCCTCCTTCCAACTATTTTTAAATGGAGTGTGTAATTTCACAGTATTGGATGCTTACTATAATCTGTGTGCAACAGGATTTGCATCTTCTGCCTACCTTCTGGAAGACATACTCATTTAACTAACAGATGTTGTAAGAATTAAGAAAAACAAGGGCAGAGGAAAGAAACAACAGAGGTTATGTACCAGAAAGGAAGAAAATAAATTAACTTTAGATTGAAGGACAGAAATGCACTGGTTATATGACAGAAATAAAACATTTGCTTCCCCAAATATTCCACCACATACCCCCCAACTTTAAAATTCAACACGAATAAGCAGGACATACCCACAAAGCATCCGCAAAAACTACTAGATGGAGTGAGATTCAACTAATAACTACTTTTGATTGCAAGATCTGGTGAGTGCATGGGAAAATGAAAGCTCCTGTAAGCTAATGTAATGTTCTTAACAGAAGTTTCATGGTGATGTACACTACTAATGCATGGACAGTCATAAAGCTGCCATGCCAGTGTGGTCACAGGAAAGAAGAAGAATAGGAGAGCCCCAAGACAGAACACTGCTATAACCTTGCTGCCTTCGTGCAGCGAGGGAGATGAGGAAGTCTGCTTTGTCCTATGTGATCAGTAAGCAGACTGGAAAGCCGAAATCCTCAACTGCCAGGTCTGGCATTTGCAAACACAAATGTTAGCTTTCTTGAGTGCAAGCAGATAAAGTTACTGTCGTAACCTGCATGCTGTATGCTGGGGAGATACTGATTCTGTCAAGGGTGAAAGAGTGGTGACACGGGTTTGTTTGAATGCTTTCTCTGTATGCACATGCTAGAAGCAAAGCAGAAAATTTAGAAAGGTTTTGAAATACCTGGAAGACTGTTGAAATTACTAGGCATTCACAGCAGCAGAATCTGAAGTTGTACAAAAACCTGTTAATAAGGACTAACAATTTAAAATTATTCTCAGCGTAACAGCAGAAGCTGAGCAGGAAAAACTTTAATAGAAATGTCTGTAAGTTTAAGCTATGCAGGGTTGTTTGAGAGGACTCAGCTGCAGGAAGAAAACACACTGCAGCAAAATGTTTACTGCTGAATTTGCTCCAAATAAGTAAACTGTTCCAGATACAATTATGAAGAAAGAGAACAACATTTACCTGCCTTTTTGCAATATGAACCAGGTTTTGTTTACATCTGGAAAAAAACCACTCCTATTTTCACAGACTAGGCTCTGGATCTCGATTAACTTGGTGGTTTTTAAGAGCTGGGCATACTGAGAAGGCAGAAAGGCAGGGAGCTGCCAGGGTCTTTGGCAGTGCCAGGTAGAGAGGTCAGCAAAGAGATAGCAGGAGCCACAGGAGGTGGCTGACTTAGGGTTTAGGGCAGTGATGCCTCCCTGACAGCACTGCTGAAGTCCAAAGTTGGATTAAGCAAGCAAAGTTCAAAGCACCAGATCTTACATTTACATTTTTCCTATACCTGGTAGTTACCTGGCAAATCATGTCCATGAAACAGTCTATAAAGAGGGTAAGGCCAAGACAGTACCTCCCCAGCTACCCTTGGAGGAAACAGACTAGTGTAGACTGTGAGGAGATGGTCTGTGAAATGGCACCCACAAGTTCATCCTTTTGGTGTGAATTTTGGCTTGTTCTGAGAAGCAAGGGTTACCTTAAATTTGGAAGAAGCTTATTGTTTGACTAGCACAGCACTTGGGATATCTCCACTGATGCTTATAGTCAGCTCAAGGTTGTGGATTTCATTGAAAGAAGAGAGGAACGGGATAGAGAGTATTTGTGAACTCTGGAGGCTACAGAGGTTCTGGAGGAATATTTGATGTTAGCTGCCAGCTGTAGATGGGAGTCTGTAAAGACGGAGCAGGAGAGAGATGAATGATCCTCTACGAAGAGAGCTGAGGGCCAGTACAAAGTCCATGAAAATGGTCACTCCTAAATGTTGCAGCATCTGTACCAATACAGACGTACTGGGCCACGATGGAGCCTGTTGATGGTTAATCCAGATATTGTTCGGTACAAAGGAGCCATGAGGCACTTCTTAAACTAAGAATGAGCATTGCAGTTCTTCCCAGGCTCCAAGGATATCTGCACAAGGTGGGAGAGTGGCACAGGAAAGGGCATGCACACATGTGTCCAGTAACACAGAAATGTAAACATTTTAATCAAACTTCATACACAACAGTGGAAAGGTGACAAACATCTGTTTGTGAAGAAAGAGATGTGCTATTCAATTATGTTGTCTCTGAGAAGGGTTTAAAACACTATCCCAAATATACTTTCAGTGTTGTAAGTAGTCTTTACATAAATAATTACCAGATAATTATACGTCAATGTCTTTCTTAGTAGCTAACAGAAAGCTGTAGTTCTTGCTCATGTTTGGGAATCTGAGAACTCTGTTAAATGTTCCCTCAAAGGTCCTGGGCAGTCATACTATTACAAAAAATCAAATGAAGATGCAGGAAGAGTGAATTTTGTAGCATTTCGTACAGAATTTGCTTTCAGCACTGATACACAATTGAGCAAAGAAAAAGTGAAGCAGTGCTATCTTACTCACATTTTACTGTGGCAAAAACCGTCTTTTGATGCTTTTATTAACATCTCTTAATACTGTCTTAATTACAGTCAACAGCAGCCAGAAATATAAATAACAATTTAAAACACTGTATGTGACAGAGAGAAGAGATTATAAAATAAAGTTCAGGTACCACACAACTGTGAGACATAACCATGGACAAGAAATAATCCAGAAGTTTAATTATTGGAAGTGATGCCCAAATCAGTAAATCAGTATGTGTCTTTAGGGTCCTGATCCATGAGGCATAGATTATTGTCCAGTGTAGTGATGAAGTCTTTCCTACACTTCTGCTGTTTTGCTTACAGTACAAAGGAAGAAATTGAATGCAGTATTTTCAAATAAATGTCCAGTATACACAAATCTTCATATGGACACAGAAAACAATACCACTTGTTTTATAAAATACACAGTGTCCCAAACTCAAACCACACAAAATGGAAAGCCTGTCCAAATGAGTTACAGTAATGACTTCAGTTAGGAAGATTAACTTCTGATGATTTATGTATAATGTGAGAAGTCAAACAGTAGACACAATTCCTGTAACATAGTATATGAATCCCAGAAATGCTGTACTCTTTCTCCTAGCTGTAGACTACCAGACCACAGCAAACTCTCTGCCAATTTATACAGCCACACCAAGTCAAAATCTTGTTTTCCACATCAGAGGATGGGTGAGTGTATTGTGCAAGGGAGATCTGATAGCTGTTGCATAGTCTTGACCTTTGGGTCAGGTTTGTGGGAATGAAAAGATGTAAGCCCATAAGCCTATTTAGGATTGGTAGAAGACAGGATAGAGATACACTTGAATTTACCTACTTTAAAATACTCAGTTTGTGGGATGCATACACCAGTGGATGTCGTAATTGGCAATGCTTGATTAATTTGCCTGCAAGGGCTGTTTGTCAGATACTGTTAGAATTTAAGGACAGATGGGTTTATTGTGTTACCCTGCCAATCTGAGACTAACTTGCCCCTGTATTAAGACACAGAATTTGTGCTGGTTAATGGAGATCTTTCAAGATGGCTTTTAGCCTTGACTTCTCCAAATTGTGATGGAGATAAAACTCCATTTTCCTTAGTACTTTCTACAAGTTTTTAAGGAACTTTTCCTCAGTAGCTGAGAAGCCAGAATGGGCCATGGAAACAGTCGTGAGACTGAACTGGGAAGTCTGAGATTCATCCAAGGACACCACCAGAGAGATCACAACAAGATCTGCAGCAGAGTTCGAGTCCATGGGAGCATGCAAAACCCGGTGCAAAAACCTGGTAAATGAGCAGTGACTGGAGCTTCACAAGACAGGACGTGAATAATGACAGACTCAGCAGTGAGGTACTAAAAATTCCATCTAGGTATTATCTTCACTTCAGATAATCTGTGTAAGGTAAGTGCTAGAGAAAGTTGAATAACTCCAGATGGTCCTTTCGTAGGCAGGTGACTAAGGTGGATGGTGGATGAAAATGAGTCTTTGAGAAACAAAGATAGAAAAATGCTGGATTAGAAAACTTGGAATAACCAGTCTGTGTTGCCAATTATTGGTTTGGATTTCAAACTGAACTTTGACCTCTTAGGAAGAAAAATAGAGTAGCAAATAAAGCAAATGAGGAAGTAGCAGGACACAAGAAAAGTACAACAAACAGTGCTATGCCACCAGCACTATGCACAGACATTAATGTGATATTTCAACCAAGTCATCTGCCAAATCAAATAAAATGGTGTGCAGTTAGGTGACAAGAAATAATCAGAGATACAGAAAGCACTCCTCCTCTGGGAGACTGAGAGGATTAGATTTGTTTGCCTTGCAGAGGAGATTAATTACAGTTATTGAACATAACAAATGCGAAAGAGGAAATAGACGAGGAAAGTGTGTTTACCAACTCTTATAGCAAAAGAACAAAATTATATCCAGTAAAAAATTAAAGACAAGAAATTAAGACTAATTACAGGGTTTCTTTCATATGATAACACAAAATTAGCCTCTGGAATCCATTGCCACAATATGTGAGCTCAGGAAGATTTGGAAAGGAGAATGTATATGGCTAATGAGACTCATTGAAATCGCAATAGTTGCAAACCAAGGATACTCGGAGATACAAACTAAGGACATCATGGATAACTGGGACATTACATATATAATCAATCATGATTAGCCTTTCCTATGTCTTCCTGAATATCAGACAGTGCTTCTGGTTCTTCAATTAAGCAGCAAAGTGCAAATCACATTGTTATATTCTATAAAAGACAAGCTGCAGGATGAAACACTGTGGATAGAGGGGCAGGGAGCTAGTAAGGGCCTGCAGCAGGTGGCCCTGAGATGTGTTGGCCACATGGGAGCACAACTGAAGTCTTACGGAGAGGAGTCAGAACCTCCCGAGGCGACAGAAGCCAATGGGGGAACACCAGTGGAGTACTCCAAAGGAGCTAAGAGGTCTTTTTCTAAGAAGGAGACATGGCCGATGGCCCAGCTGAAGTGCCTTTACACCAATGCACGCAGCATGGGCAACAAACAGGAGGAGTTGGAAGCCACCATGCTGCTAGAAGGCTATGACCTGGTGGCCATCACTGAAATGTGGTGGGATGAATCCCATGACTGGAGCGCAGCTATTGATGGCTACGCTGTTCAGAAGGCACAGATGAGGAAGGAAAGGTGGAGGGGTTGCCTTCTACAATAAGAAATGGATAGTGTGTGAAGAACTGTCTCTGAAGAACAACCACGAGCAGGTCGAAAGCTTATGGGTAAGAATCAGAGACAGAGGCACCAAAGGAAACATTGTAGTTGGTGTCTATTACAGGCCACCTGACCAGGGGGAGACTGTTGATGAAGCCTTCTTACTCCAGCTGCAGGAGGCATCATGCTCGCAGGCTCTTGTCCTGCAAGGGGACTTCAACCACCCTGACATCTGCTCGAAAAGTGGCATGGCGAGCTGTAGACAGTCCACGAGGCTCCTGGAAGGCATGGAAGATAACTTCCTGAGCCAGGTAATAGACAGCCCTACTAGAGGAGAGGCTGTACTGGACTTGATCATCACCAATGTGAGCGAGCTCATTGGTGACATCAAGATTGAAGGCAGCCTGGGCTCCAGTGATCACACACTGGCGGAGTTTGTAGTCCAGAGGGGTGTGGGTCAGGCAAAGCATAAAGTCAGGACCCGGAACTTTAGGAACTAACTACCAGCTCTTCAGGGAGTTAGTTAGCAGGATCCCCTGGGAAACTGCCCTCAGGG
>NW_009620337.1:0-6162 GCF_000690535.1 Cariama cristata
GCCGTGGCCGCAGTGAGACGGGAACCGCCGTGCCCAAAAGGCGGTCACTTGTCTGTGCAAAGCCTTTCCTTGAGAGGCTGGGCACCAAAGTCCCTCGTCTGTAAGCGAAGTTCTGGGGCGGGAAGGGCCGTTTATAACTTTTCGATGAGAGAGATGGAGTATGTCAGCCAAGAAGATAGCCGGTGCGGTGTAGTTCTTAGTTGCTTTCCAGAGAGAACCTCATCTGTTGCTGAGAGAACATCACCATCTCGTTGAAGAGTGCAGCAGTATTTGTATTAATGAAAGATTGCAGTTAATTATGTGAGATCTACACGATCGCTGTTTTTTCCCTAACGTACTTTCAGATTGTCCCCAAAATCACCCCAGCTACCGTCAAAGGTTTGAGCTGAGATTTTTTCAAAGTAGCTGAAGACTGAGTAGTTAAATCCAAAGAAGCGAAATGTCTGTTTGAATCTCTGACTGTTCTTTATCAAAGTCTGGCGTTTTCTAAGAACTTTAAATGCGGGTTGTTATTTTTCTTTTTCTGTGAAAAATTAACATTAACATGTTCTTTTTCTGTCTTGGATTTCCTAGCAAAGATGCTGAGCTTTTTCCGTCGAACCCTTGGACGGCGGTCTATGCGTAAGCATGTGGAGAAGGAACGGCTAAGAGAGGCCCAAAGAGCTGCAACCCACATCCCTGCAGCTGGGGATGCAAAATCCATCATTACTTGCCGAGTAGCACTGCTGGATGGAACGGATGTCAGCGTGGACTTACCGGTATGAGTGATGCAAGTTTGTTTTTTAAATGCCGTTGGCTTGTGTCAATCTGATTGTGCTCTTTGCTGTTTAAAAGTTAGGTAAAGGCATATCTGTTTATCATAGCAACTGACCCTGTGACTTGATGTCCACTAAGTTACTGGTCATAAAAAGGTACTGAAAAAATAGTTAACTTTGTTGTTAACTGAAACTAGAGAGTGTTTTGTGAGATGTCGTTGTGCCTTACACATTGAATGCTTTCTAGTATGTTAATGTAACTGTTGTGCTGAGGTTTAACTTAGAGAGGGTAATGTTTCGGATGAATTGGATTTTCTTTTCAGTGAGCTGTGTGTGCATCTTGAGAAGGAAGGTAAATCTCTTCGTGTAACTGTTGAAGAGGAGGGATGAGCAGAAGTGCTAGCAGTAGTTGCTGTGTGGGTTTTGTTTGTTTTGATTTTGTGTCAGAGATGGGTGCAGTTTTTAACGCTAACTTGAGAGGAGAGGGGAAGAGAAGAATTCTACTTCCTTCTCCTCAGGGCAGATTATATAGCAGGGAATGTCTCATAGCGTAGTGCTTTATTGGGAGTGAGGTGTTAGCCACTGTTTTACATTTCTAAAGCTCCCTTAATCTACACGTGTCTGTTCTGCTCTGTTTAATTATGTACCTGTTTTTGTCCAACAGATGAACTTTAGCAATAGAAGTGATGTGCTCAGTTTTTCCATTACCATGTGTTATAGTTGTTAGTGACTTGTTTTGAGCTCGCATAGCCGAGGTAGGGCCTGTGGGTTTGCAAGACCTTCTGACTAGTTCCAGGGTATTTTGGCTGCAATAACAGTTGTGCTGATGTCGGAGCTGCTGGCTAGAAAGCGTGTGCAGAGCAGCCATTCTTGAGATGGCTTTTCTTTCCTCCCTTTCTTATTTTAAGCACGATTCTAGAGTGTTTTTAATATTAGGTAGTCTGAGGAAGGCTCAGCGTGTTAAGAGTATTGAGTGGCGTTATTGATGTACCAAGCAGAAGTAACTTCTGTGATATTCAGAACCCCAAGTAATCTAGCATTAAAGAAACAGTTTGGAATCTCTATCTGCTAAATGACTACATAGGTAGGTGTTTATAGAGGGCAGTAAAACCGATTTGTACATCTCTGAAACAATGTAATGAGCATATCCAGTGCCTAGGATGTTTGATTTGAGGCACCAGGAATTCCCCCAAACCCTTTATAGCAAGAGTTGCACTTAAAAAGTACTCAAGTTTAAATTGGTGTCTCCACGTAACCAGAGCAGTTATCTTTGGAGCTGGAGTTGGCTCTGTAGGCAAATTCCTGGTGCCTCTAACAACATTTCTAAGGCTTTGAGGAGCATAAATTGAACCTGAAGAGGTGTCGTGACCTGCCATCTGGACTATGAAATGTAGATCAGGGTGCAGTAGTAACTGTTTCTGCAGGAAACCTTTTCACTCTTGCTTTTTTTTCTTTATAAGCTAATATAAAGCCTTGTCGTTGGACATCTAAGTTATGAGTAACAGTAAACAAATATGCTAAATCAACATAGCTAGATGCCGTTATTACAGTGCATCCTCAGTGGCTGAAGTTTACTAGTTCCTTTGGTGATTAAAATTCAATAAATTAAAAGTAGAGTAAATGTTTAATTTCACACTCCTTAATGTGTTTGTTTTTGTGTCTCCACTTGCATCGCTCATATTTTGGGATTGACTCTTGAAGAGGAAAAAAGAAAGCAGGGGAGAGACATGGGATGAAGTGCAGTGTACAAAATCCTGGCAAAACAACATTGCTTTCTAAAATCTAAAGCTAAATTAAAAATACATTTGTGTATGTATACACAATATATTTTTTTCTTTTACAAGAACTTTACCTGAGAATCATGGTGCTCTTTGAGCTAACACATTTTCCAAGACTGGTTCTGTTACTTTGTTGGCAGTAGATTTGGTTTAAAATGGACTCTTATCTCAAAGAGGTGCCCTCGGGTCTGCCAGTTCAGTTGCACGTAGTCCCGTTGCCTACTTAAGTTCTGTGAAAATGTTTTATTAAAAAAAATAAATAACAGGTAGTGTTTCTTAAGACCAAATCACTTAAACAGGTTAGTTGACAGCCAGAGAAAGTGTTACCTTGGCAAGAAAGAATGCTCTGCCTTTTGTAAGCCATGGCTACATAAATACTTCACAGTGGCATAAGTTGTTGCTGCCACAGGAAGAAGAGATGTTGCTTTCATTATTGCGTTTGTCCTTGTTTTCACATACCCCTTGGCAGAAGAAACATTTTTTTGGCAGCCAGGCAGTAAGCTAAGTCAAGGAAATGCTGTGGCTGAAAATAATCAGTGTAATTTTGTTATGTTAGTTTCCAGCTGGAGTGATTCTCCAATCTAATTCCCCATGTGCCTCTCCAAATGTGGTGAAGAAGCTTTTAGAGGTGGTATTGTGCTTGCTTAAAATGCTTCTTGAGCTATACCCTTACGGTGAATTTGCTACTGAAAGAAGAGTGTTCTGGAGGTGCAATCATTCATATAATTGAATCTGAGATTGCTGAATTTGTTTAAATTATTTAAAAAAAGGAGGGGGGGAACCAACCACAAACCAAACATGTTTCAGAGTCTTTTTAAGCAGCAAAGACCATTTTTACGAATATTGACAAGAAGACAAAAGGGGCATGTTGTAAAAGATGCAGTTGAGATTTAATTTATTAAACACAGAGCCAGGATTTGAGCAGTAACTCTGCTTTTTGTCCACTGATCTTATCTATGGTGTCTGTCAAGCCACTTAATCTGTCTGCTTTTGTATTTCTTCTGTTGTTTTTAATTACAAAATTGCCTGACTTGAACTGTTCATCAAAGCTACAGTCCTACACAGTACATAGACTGGATTGTTTTTAAGAATCTACTTATTTCATAGCCATGTCAATGACTGAAGAATATCAGTGTCATGTCTGCTATTTACTGTCATTTTGGTATGTTCGAAATGGGAGGCATGAATTTCATGTGAATTATCGGTGTTCTTTTGGGGCAGATGGAAAGATGTGGGGTTTTCTTCCCTACCTTTATTTCAAATTCTGAAGTTGTGTTTCAGCCTGGTAGTTTTCCTCGTCTGTTACCACTTCTTTGAAGCTTTATGTTTGTCCAAATGCATTCAGTGATTTTGACAGACTTATGTGCTTAGTGGAACATTAAGCAGCTTATTATTTTTTTATCTATGAAGTTTTTATGAAATATATGGTGTCAGTTAACGGTGTTGATGTTGTTTGTCATACATGCTGTTTTACTGTTAACTTACCTCGAGTTCAACTTGGACAAAACTCAGTTGTGCTTTTTCTTCTAATTGTTTAAGATATGTGGGTTGAATGTTTGCTTAGTGGTATGAGCGGTAAAGAGGACAAGAGCTCTGTTTTGCTGACATCCCCTATCTTACTTTTAATCCTGTTCCCATGTGAAACTAAGCTCCATTTTCCCCCACTGCACCTCTGGAATTCTCAAAAGCCATGAACAGCCCTGGTTTAGTACCTGAAGGCCCCATCGGCTCACTCATACCAATCTGGGCTCCCAAGGGAACCCCTCAACAGCTGGAATACTGGCTTTTCTGGTGGTCATGGTTTGTGGGGAAAGACAGGTTGGGGAGGGGGAGGGCATCATAGCAGTGTTTTTTCCTTGAGAGCTACTTTTAATTGGAGTCAGCAACAGCTTATGAAACATTTGTGAATAAAAACGTTTGTCAAGAATCTTTTTAAAAGTGCTATTTTGAGTACTGGAAGGCTCCAGAGGATTTTTAGATTAAAAGATCTAAAAATTGAACATTTGTTGTAGAGATAGTTGGTTCTACACTATTCAGAGTAATAATTGGGAGAGGGGAAAAGATAACCTGGATAAAGGGGAAAAATGGTAAGATACATAATGTAAATTAAGTTACAGGAATACACTTGGAATATGCACCTTGTTAAAAATTTGTGGATAGCTTTCTGGGGGGGAACAAGGTCAGCCTTACAATAGCAACAGATAGTGAGTATGGGGTCTTATAGAAGCACCACTGCACTTTGTGGAAGCCAAGGGTGTTCTGGTAAAAAAGCTGACCCTGCTTAACCCACAATTTACATAAACTTTTCGTGGATAATAGAGTGTTAATTCCATTCCAGTTTCTGTATGTGCAACCTAAGTTTTAGGCAAAAGCTTCCTAGTGGTATAAGGTGAAAGATACAAAATCCAAGAATGGATGCTCTCTGAGTAGTTTTTCATCTTAGAATATTCCTTACTTATGCATGCATAAAATTTAATATGGTGATTGCAAAATCAGATGTTTTTGTCCTTATTATAATGAAGTATCATTAAAACAAGGTCTTATATAAACCAGTCCAAGAGCTCTGTGGAATAGCAGGAATTAGCTAATCTGTTTACAGATTTGGAGTAATACTTACAAAATAAGATAAAAAGGACTGTAGTGGTTATTTTAAATAAAACTAAGAAATCTATCTGGAATGCCAAAAAAATTGCCAGCAAACTGTTAACGAGTGCTGATGGCTTTTTGTGTGGAGGGAGATGATCTGTGTTGATCCGACTACAAGATCAGATATGTATTGTTATAGTTGTTTTTATTCAGTAATCCGCTCTCTTTTTTTATAAGCTTGTAGAATAATCATGGCTACTTGCTGAATATTTCTAGCTGTAAATATGAAATACTGTCTGAGACATACTGATTAAAAAAAATCTAGTAATGCTAAAAATGTTGGAAAGTCAATCTTTGAATAAAGTGAATAATCTTAGTGTGTTCAAGGCTGGCTTTTAAATTTTCAAAATAAAGCTCGGCTGATAAAAGTAATGAGGAAGTAAACATTTGCTTGTGTGTGTTAAGACTAAAGTTTTGGATTAAAACTTTTCCCATGTGGTCTTTGTCTTAAACTATTGAAATGCTTTTGACTATTTGCTTAAACTACTGAAAGACCTTTAGGGGACTGAAACTGGAAAACTCAATCCTGAGCTGAGTGTTACCAAAGCAGAGGTGCTGTCTGTGCGGTGGAAGGGCCCAGCTGTAGTGCAGCTTGATCCACCGCTTCCTGGGGTGCCAGATTTAAATGCATATTATGATTGAATGTAAGACACATATGGTACATGCTGAGTCGTTTCAGCACTTGCGAGCAGCAGCAGATTCACGGACTGCCTGTACTGAGTCGTGCTGGGAGTCCAGTTGTTTTGGATTACCGGCAGGTGAGCGTTTCAGGCTTGCTGGGGTGCGCGATGCCCTGGCACCCTTGGGAAGGGAGGAAGGGAGCAGCTGGCAGTGAGCCACGGGTGCTGTCGGAGTAATTTGTTTGGCCTGCAGTGTGCTGCCGAGTGTTTCTTGGGATGGTGCTGCAGGCCGGTTTAGTTGCCCGCAGGTTTAGCAGTCTTAACTCGCAGCATAAAAGCAAATTTTGTCTGAAGCCCTGCTTT
>NW_009620337.1:6193-36099 GCF_000690535.1 Cariama cristata
CTGAACTGCCCCTGTAAAATGCTCAGTCAAACACTGAGACTTTCATATGCTCTTAACTAGACCGCTCCTGAGAAACCTGGGGAGAGGTATTTAATCTCTAAACTTTAATGCTGGACAAGCAGTTTGGATATATTCTGTATCAGAAATTAGGAGATACATTCAGAAATGGATTAAATCAAATATGTACCTAGAAGATAGAGACTTTCTAGGAGAGGAAAAATAAAGAGACTTCTGGCAAAACAAACTTGACAGGTATGAATGTTTGGAATCTTTGTCTTTTTATGTATAGGGTCAATAAGCCTGAGCACAGTGCATTAAAATCCTTCTATATAGTATTCTAATAAACTTACAGTTATGATGGGTATTGAAATCAATTCTTCATAAAAGATTTTTGAGAGATGCTTTTTTCTTTCTCCAGAGAATAACAGAACAAAATGTTTAATCTCAAATGGTTATCTTCCTGTATTTGGGAGAGACTGAGTAAACAGAAGAATTGATAAACTCTGTCTCTGGAGGTAGAAATTATTATCTGCAGCTTTCCAACCTGCAAGGCTTTTTACTCAGTACAAGAATATGTGATGCATGTTATCAAAGGCTGGGGATAAACCAGAGAAAGAAGCAGAACTGGCGTTTTGCTGCCAGTAGCATCTTTAGATGAAAGAGAAAATTGACTGGGGACTTTGGAAAAGTTATTTGAAAGATTGATGCTTGGAGTTTGAGGAGAGGAGCAACTCCATTTGTAGGTCAATACTTAAAGCCATTAGAAGATCAGGGCGATACAAATAATGTGTACTTCTAACGCTGCCTTTGTAAAGATAAGGGTTTCAACCCTCCAATTCTCCACCAAACTTTAACGGTGTTAATTATAGATATGGTTTTCATGGTATTGAGATGAAATCTTTTTCCTTTAAGGCTCACGGTCAGAGCTTTCTCGTAGCTTATTTTTTTGAACATATCATTTGGGAGAAGGGGGATTAACTTCATTAAAAAATGGACAGGCTCATCTGCTGCTCCCATACTGCCGTGGTCTCCAAACCTGCATAGGTGACATCCTAGCAACTGGGTAGCTGTAAATCCTGAATAGGGGTCCCTAGCTTCTCTGGGGGGTAAATGGGGTCTTTCTGAGGAAACTGGTATAAATATGAATGGTAACCCTCCTAATGAGTTGACAAAAACCAGGAGAGGAGGTTTTTTCCCCTTCAGTAGCTACTGAAGGCAATAACTACTGTTAGTTATTGTTAATAAGCAGTATTAACAGAGTCATTTGAAGAAGTCTTCTGGCAGAAAAGTACAACTGCAAAGATGCAAGGGATAAGTCCCATGAAGGTAAAGCCTATTAATGTCTTTTTTTCCGGAGTTCATCTTATATAGGGACCTCCTTTTCTTCACAAAGAAAAAAAAGAGGAGAAAACTCATTTTCTGATAGGCATTTTAGTTAGTAAATGCATTAGGTGGGCGTTTTGGTTTTGTTTTTTTCAAGTTTTGGAAGCTTGAAGTACTTTGCTGTGATTAAAAACCTGCTAAAAACCTGCTAAAAACCTTAAAAAGCGAGCCCTTCAGCTGGAGCCAGCCCAGCACCAGGTCTCATCCCCAGCTGTTTTAAGCCCGTGTTGCTTCAGCAGTGCTGGTCTGTACCGGCTGCTGCTAGTACTGAAAATGGCTTTTACGTCAGGTTGTGGAGCACTCAGTTCCTGGCTTGCCCTCTTAAATGCACGTCCATGAAAAAACCTTTACCTCTGAGACCATGAGAAGAGGGTGTAAGTGCTGCCTCTCTAGTTTTAGGCAGTGAGTGAGATGCCTGAGCCAAGGTGAGTGTCTCCGTGTCACCTTATCCCAGCCATGAAGGGACAAACCAGCCTGCGAGGTGAACGCCAGAGCTGGCGTTACCCAGCCTTGCTGCTGGGCTACCAGGGTTAAGTCCAGCCTTTGCAACACCTGCTTCGCCAGCAATTGCAGTTATTTAGAGCAGCGCGAGATGTAGTCAGGACATAGTTGGGAGCATCCTTCCCATTCGGGGGAGCAGGGGAGGGCGCGATTCATGCCAAAGCAATCAAAAAAATCTTTTATCTCATTCCAAGGTGTGGCAAAACCATTAGATGACCTGCCCTATACAAATGATGTATTTTATTTAAGTTTCCCAGTTCAGTTGTTGATTCTCCTGCTGCGAGATGTGTGCTGTTGCTTCCTACAGAGTATGGCAAACTGTGTAAATCAAAGTAGTCGGGTTTTACAGAATTACAAACCCATGCAGAGTTTAATTTGTGCCCTGAAGGGAGGACCAGCCGCTGGCTGGACTGCTTGTGAGTGGAGTTGTTAGTAGTTCATCGGTAACCATTAAGCAGCTTGAAAATATTTGTCCTTTGAGAGTAACCTGAGCTTTGCTGCAAGGAAAAGAAAGGGGCTGGGGGGCATGGGCTAGCAGCTGGGTAAAAATGTCATTTAAATTGAATCTTACCATTAGAAAGGGTAATTTTTCACCAGAAAATTTAATAAAACTGTATCTTTGTTACGTCTTTTGGAAATACTTCAGATTGCAGTTTTATTGAATACAAAGAAATTAATTTTCATTCATAAAAATTGACCGGTTACAAAGCAATAATATTTTTGGTTGCTGTTTGTTTAAATATAAGGAGGAAGGACTTCAGTGAGACTTTAAGAAAGAATTTGAATTTAACATTAAAGCACATGTGAAACTTTTGCTGACTCGCACCAAATACAGCCACTGGTGGTTTAAGTCATATGTTAAGTACTGCATAATTAATTCCATGTTGACGGCCCTGGTGATTTAAGTCAGAAAACAACCAGTAGCCCTGCAAATCTTTCCACAGCTGCTCCAGTGCTATTCTTCAGGGACTTTCTCCCACATTAGTCATTCTGAGTCCACTTAATCTTTGAGCCCTTTGCTGAGATAACTGAAATAGCGAACATGTTCTGAAACTAATGAGATGCTGCAGAATTGTGATCAATAGTAAGTTTTGGTTGTTGGTAGTCAGAGATAGTATGCACAGTAATTCCAGGCTGGAGTTAAAGTGTTCCATTGCCTGTCCCCAGGAGGGAAATTGGCTGAGATAACTGGTTAAGTACAGTTTTTAAAGATGACTTACTGAACAATTGGGAAGGATCTAAAATATTCTGCTTAATAAGGGGGATTTTCCTCTAGTTTTAGATGAACTGCAGAAAGCTTCATGCAAAATAAAACATTTTTCTACTTTTGCTGTTGCACATGCTGAATTGATTTTGCTTGTATTCGTATATCTTGTTGTTTAAGCAGAAGATCCTGTGCTGAGAGAAAAATATCAGCAGTTCAATGCCTTGCTCTTTCAAGAAAGGGGCTACAGACTCAAATAGTGGACAAAATGTGTGGGTTTATATGTAGGTGATTTGCCTTAAGGCTTCTGTTAGGAGAGTCTTGCTGGTGTTTAATCTGCTGTTGCCTGAGAAGTGCTTTTTCTTGAAGTCAACAGAAAAAAAAACTTGCCCTGAACGAGCTTGATGAGGTCTACATCTCAGCATTTTCATTACACAACGTTTTGTAGATGCTGTGTGTATATGAAGTTGGCTGCTGGTCTGATTACCTTCTGTTCCCACTACCTCTTCCAATACTTGGAAATAAATAACTGTGAAAGAACTTGCTTAGTTTGAGTTTACAGACTTTTCTGAGGTTTTACTTTGAGCTGTGAAATGTCATGTTGGATTTAACTAACTCATCGAGTAAACTAATGATTATGATTGAAAAGTTAAATATAAAATATTTGAAGATCAGGATAGAGGAAGGTGGCAAAAATTATGCGTGCCACTTTACTTACATGGATGTTACTTGGTAATTAAACCAGATTACTTCTGAGATATTTTAGCTGGCCTGGAATTTTGAGAGGTGGACTAAATCTACTAATTAGTAGCTTACTAAAAAATATGCTTAGAAAGTTATCCCATTTCTCAAGGTGTGAATGTATAAATATTAAGATAAAAGATTGCAAGATGATAGCATTATGGAAACAGAGAAATCCTTAAACTGCTTGCAGAGTAAGCATAACTCTTTTCTGCATTTCTTTGCATTTAAAAATATTTCTTTTCAACACTGACTTGTACTCTCACCTACTAATTTATTAATGTATTTTTATTACATTTAAGCATCTCAGGTTAAGTGTTTAGGCTTTTCTTTCAGAGTACTACTATAAAGGAGGTCATAACATGAAAAATACATGTTGTGTAGAAACTACCCAGTGCTATTTTTGTGCCTTCTCTTTAAAAACAACTGTTTAATTTTTTAGATCATCACTGTAAAAATGATGTTTACCTGGGACTGGAACTAAGTTCATTTTTCATAAATTATGTATGAGCATATGCAGTGGCTTTTTGCACCTACAAGTGAGTTTTATGAGCTTACTTTTGTAAATGTGTTGTCTAAGTACTGTATGTTAAAGTTACTCGCCCCAGATTGTTTTCTGGCAGTTGTTAAAAGCGCTTGCCAAGGGAATGCTATATCCTAATTCAATATACTTTACTACCTGCTTCAAAATTGGTGAATTGCCTAGATATCAAACAGTAATAAATTCATAAGCAATTTGCTGTACTTTGCTCTGAAAATTTTTCAGTGCATTAGCTATTGCATTTGTACTAGCTATATTTCCAGTTCTATTGAACTTTGAGTAAGGAAAGCGTAAAAGGGACAATGATAAAAATGGCATTTTAATGCTCTGTGTTATACAAGTCAATGTTGACATTTTCCAAAAAAGGAGATTATGCAAGACCTTTAAGGATATTATATGTGCTTCATGTGCGGTGTACATTTGCCTCTAAGAAAATCAGCCATCAAAAAATATGAGAGAAAAAAATTATTTCCACATTACATTTTCAGAAGCTTAATTTTGGGATTCTCTTACTCCTGGAATTACAATATAAAGTATGCCTAGAATAAGGTAGATACCACAATAAATCTGCCTGCTAAGTGCTAAATGCTTTTATATTTTCAGAAAAAAGCCAAAGGCCAGCTCCTGTTTGAACAGATCATGTATCATCTAGACCTTATAGAAAGCGACTACTTTGGATTAAGATTCATGGATTCTGCACAAGTGGCTGTGAGTAGCAGTGCTTTTTTTTGCCTTTTTTCTTTTTTTTTTTTCTTTTTTAGGCAACAGTCTTAATATTGACAAAAATACTGTAATACAAAAGCTGCCTTTTTTGAGTTAAGTTTTGTGCAGAAGCTCTGTGGTGTGTGAGTTCGAGTGACCCCAAGTTTAGTTCCACCTCGAGCACTCTGACATTGTACAACACTGTTGTCTCTTCCTTTCTTGTCTTCCACTTGTTCCTGTCCCACCTTCTGCTGTCCTTAGGCAGGATGGTCCAGTGGGACCCCCAGAGCCCGATCTGCCACATAGAAATTCTTGATACTGCTGATGCAAAGAGGAAGGGGCAAAACTAGAGTGTGTGCTTGGCCCTTCGTTGTTCTAGAGTGGAGAAAGTTTTCCTTTGCCAATGCCATCAGCTTTCTCATCAGCGAAAGTCATCTTGTTACTGTCTGCTTGGGAAATAATCTTGTCAAGAGGGGTATGCCTTTGATTTGCTCAAATCAGTTGTGACTCAGACCTGCAACTAGAAGTTTTTGGGAGGATATAGGTATGTATCAGGCAGTTTGAGTAGAGGGTTCTTGCAAGGCTGAGTGTTTGTGAAGTTTGTTGTGCGTTTGTAAAAAATGTGACTGCTTTTGAAAACCACAGCAGAGCATTGTTTGTCAGAAGCAACCACAATTCTTTCACTTGTGGGCTGTGCAGTTTTATATAGACACTTCTTATGGCCAAGTAGTTAATCCTGCCCACAAGGATAGCTGCGAGTTAAGTGAGGAGTGGATTTTTGTCTCTGTCCTGCATCCCTCTGACTTAAACCTGTATTAACTTCCCCCAGCAACCCCAGGTAGGATGAGATCTGAGACTTTATACTGTGTATGTCAATCTTATTTGTTAAATGTATGACCTAATTGTTTCTGTGTTTCAAGTCCACTTTAGAAATATTTCTTGATTAGGATGGCACAGTGGAAGCACAGACAGTTGCTGCTGAGCTAAATACCTGAATTGTTCGAGGTCAGCATACAAAATGGAGGCAGTGACGTATGTTCCTTTACTTCTGTCAGGGTCTACGTCCAGAACAATTTGACGGTGACATCTTATTGTTACAGCTTTGTACAATGGCAAAAAAACTCCCCAAGCTTGGATCTTTGAAAGAAGCTGACAGCTTTGGACACAGTGTTATTCACCCTGAAGTACACTTAGAACCTGATGGCTTCTTTTCAAAATTATTGTGATCAAGTTTTATGCTTAGCTTGTAATTCTAGAGAACATTCTCTTTGGAGAAAATAATTTGTGTTCAGAATCTGAAGAAAACTTCATGGCTAGCAGGATTAGCTGCTGCTGGACTGCAGTTCCCAGTCAGTTCCCAGTAGTGAGTGAGGTCTTAAACCTCTTGCAGAACAGAGACATTTAACACTAAGGAGAAAAAGACCATTATACTAATGGAGGGATGTCATTCAGAACCAAGCATACCTCCTACCAACAGAAATTAGAAAACAGTCCATTGCATACCAGTTTATATTTATAAAAATCATGTTAGCTATGTTAAGCGTGTGCAGTTTAGGATGTTGAGTGTTGATAGTGAATGACTCCATTGCATTTATCTGTACATTTTAGGTATCCTAACTCAGTTTCTGCCACATGGCTTCTGAAGTATTTCCATGTGCCTCTAGGATCTCATGAGTTCACAGTGGGTTGGTTATAACTGGTGAAACTATCTGATGGTAAACTTTTTTCTCTTATTGTTCTGTTAGCAAATAACATCATTTCATCTTGAATTGGGGAAATAAGAGTTAATCTTTTCTGCCTCAGCAATGGCTTATGGCTTGCTTTTGTCCAGCAAATTGTTACTTGCAGTCCAGACAGCACCTGATTGAGTATTTAATACTGCACATTCTACCAGGTACGAGTGATTCTGAACTTAGTTTGCTTCCTTTTCTTAACTATGTGTGACTGAAAAGAGGCAGAGTAGAGATAACAATCTGTTTAAACTGGACTTTAATCATACACTCTGTATAACGAAGCAGAAAAGATTGCGTTTTGCCAGAAGAGCTGAACACAACAGCCAGAGATAATTGCTTTCAGAAATGAAGAACTGTTGTGATGGCAGTCGTTCTTGCAAAGAGGAGCTGGCATGTTCTAGCAGAAACCCAATCTGCAACTGGAAACAAAGAGACAGACTAATCAAGTGACTTGTCAAAGATTATGCAGGAGATCTGTTAAATAAACAGTGCAAGAATCCAGTCCCTCACTGTGGACAGAATTGCCCACTGGCTCTGAAGGAGATAATCTTTCTGCTACCTAATTTAAATCTAAGTATATTCCCTTACTAGCTAGTTGCACCTGATATAAAAACACTGGCAACATACAGTTAAATAAAATTTTGAGAAATTCCCTGCATGTTTTAACTACAAATGAGTTGTCAATAGATTAATTTTGAACAACTGAGGGATAGCTTTTTTTATTCTCTTGAGCTGCTGGAGTGATTAGTAGTTAGGTGTTTGAATTTATGATGTACTGGGGAGTGGGGGGGAACCCAGATAATACAAATTCTTCCTGGCATTTTGGATTTTAGGATTCAAATCCTAGCTTCTCTAAAGAAGTCCTTGAAACAATTAGTGAAGTGAAAGGATTGTTGTTTTCATGTGATTTCTGTGTTCATTGCTAGTCTTGATGGTTAGGAATAGATTCCGTGGGTCATTTCCCCACCCCCACCCCCAAATAAGAGGCAGAAGATTGCAAAATAAGTTATTTGTAAGATTGTCCACCATATCTCTGACTTGGTCTGACAGCCAAGGGAACAGGCTATTGTTAATTTGAGTAACTTTGATTCTGGCTGACGATGAACAGCACAGCATGTCCAGTGACACAAAAGATGAAGTTTGCTGTTGACTTGTTGGGCTATTTAACTTTTCCTCTAGCAATGCTGGAGAGGTGTTTCTAGTAAGGAGGCATTAAACATTTAACACGTGGCAAATTTCTAATTCTAATGCACAGGTTGCAAGCATCAAATATTTGCTTTTTCTAATGGAATTATACAACACATTGGTTTGTTACTCTGGCAATTTTATCTAATGTAGTGCTTAATGCTGGAAATTATTTGTATAGCTTTGCACTAAGTATGCACCCATTAATTCCATAAAGTATGGGAGCAGTTTTAGCCTCACTGTCTTACTAAAAAAACACCTTGTTTACCCTACCTTACTGAAATGTTGCTGAGTTTTGGTTCTATGGGATTTTTTGTTTGTTTTGGGTTGTTTTTTTTTTTGTTTTCAAATTTCTGAAGCAGCAAACTGTTTTAGTAAGGACTTCCAGTACTCTATGCAGTCTGTTCATACTGCTTTTTATTTAGCAGAGTTTATCTCTGGATTTCAGCAGTAGGCTGCACTGAGCAAACTCTCATCAAAATGTAAACTTTTTGCCAGGTCCTCTTGAATTCCATTTTAATCACTTGGAATAAATCTTAAGTTTCTTGATGTCTGTGTGTGTCCATGCATGCATTGGTTTGGGATTTTTTTTTTTTTGTTTTGCTTTGGTTTTTCCCCACTGCCGTTTAAAAGCAGTTCTGTTTCCCTTCTTCCACACACCCCCTTACCGTTCGGAGTGAGCTCCTGTAGGCAGTGGTGGTAAGGGCCAAGCAGAGCAAAACACTATCAGTGCCTGTCGTGGGCCTCTCAGTTGCCTTCCCATGGAATGTGGAGGAGATGAGAGAAAACAGGAGGGAGATGAAACAGGCGTGCACAGCCAGTCCTGCAGCCTAGAAATGGCTCTCTGCCCTTCCTGTATCTAAATCACCTGCAAACCTCCAAGTGGGAAGTTTCTGTATTTTTATGGTGGAGGAAGGAGTAAGTAAAATGCCTCTTGCAGCAAGTGAGTTTATGGAATAGGAAGAGAGATTGTATCATTTTCTCAAAGAAACAACAACAAAAAAATTGCTCAACTCCATTTCACTGGTAATGTAAGCGAAGTTGACATATTTACTTCCTTCTTCCTTAAGCTTCCTGCTTTATTTTAAAAATATATCAGATACCTTTCAGATAGCTTTCTGTAGCTGCTCTGTTTTAATAGATAATTTTCAGCCATGTGCACAGCAGCAGTAGATGGTTTAGTTGTTCTCATCTGCAGCTAATATATATCAATCACTGCGTATCCTGGCTGTATTACAGCCTGACTTTACACACTCTCTGCAGAAGGCAGGGCTGCTCTCAAGACAGGAGTGTGTTTGCACTTGGCATTGCAACCTGAAAATACCGGTTCTTTCTCATACCCCTGTTGCTTTTCTGTCCTCTGTGGGGCCCACTGTGAAGTTCGTGGCCCATAGTTTAACAACAGGAGTGTTGCTAAGTATATAATTCGTCTGTCTTAGTTGCAAGGTGACATTTGGGATTGATCAGATGAGGTGATGTCACCTGGGCATTGTGAACCATGCAGGACATGGTGTGCTAGGTAGTTTGCTCTGGCTGTTGAGTCAATGCAATTACATTGAAAAGGGTGCTGTGTTTACTGTTTATGAGTCACCTCCTTTGGAGGAGGGAGCTGTTCACTATGCGCAGCACTTGGAAGTAGGTCTCTACCACTAGGTGTATGTTAGCTTTCTAGGTTTATCTTGTAATTTCTGGTATAAACTCTTCAGCGGTGGGAGTATATGCAGTTATTTTAGGGAGCATAGCATATACGTGTAGATGTTTCCCTCAGCCTGCTTATTTTTCACATGCTGCTGTACGCTGTATAAGTGAAGCCATTATTTTGGCTTCACGTCTAGTATGTAGCTTATAATTAGCATTAGTAGGTGAGGCAGTAACTTCTGTCCTCCCATGTGAGAGTTGCTAAAATGTCACCTGTGAATAGATTTTTGAGAAATGGGTAGAGCTGACCCTTGTGTTCAGACATGGGCAGTTCTGCTGTTACTACACTTGAGTCCTCTAAAGAAAATGACTGAAAGCCAACAATATTTGTCTCTCCCCTTCTACCCCAAGTAAACATCAGACACAACTGAGTGCCAGAATCTCCAGCTATGATTTATGCCTCTCTGGCACATTGTCACTGGCTGACCTACTAATGTGTGAATTAAGTGTTTGTTTGGACAGGATGGAAATTTTTAGTAATTAAAGTGCTTTGCCAGAACATTTTTTTTTTAAAGTAGATAATGCTTTCTTGAAGATTGGCTTTAAATAAGGTACTACAGGATGTTTCTGTTGTTCAAAACTGACATTTTGCATTATAAACTTTGAGTGAAGGGATCTTCAATGAGCACTGAGAGCGCTGTGAATTATGAAAGATTTGGATTAGATTGTTTTAACAAACTACTTGTTATTCCAACATGACCTTCACTAATGAATAGGGTTTTTTCTTCCGTTTTTGTTCTTTCTGTGAGATTTATTTATTGATAATTCAATGAACAATTTGTTTTTCAGCATTGGTTGGACAACACAAAAAGCATTAAAAAGCAAGTTAAAAGTAAGTGCCATTTCCATTTTCTCTTGGGATCTCATATTGAACATACAGGAGGCACAGAAAGTTGAAATGGGTGGTGGGGGACAGTGTCCTGTGAGGGGTGACAGGAACCGGTGACAAAAACCTGGCATGGTGCTGCTGATTGTTTAATGACCTCTCCCCTCTGTAGATCATATTACTTTAGTCTAATGTCCTTAATTAAATATGTTATAGGCTCATTAATTATAGTTTAACTGGAGTCAAGGCAGCTGTAAATGTTTTAGTGTTATAGATCGTTATCCTGACTATAGAAAAACTGGTCTTGGAGCCTCCGTCCTCGGGGGGAGTCCTGAATGCCTGAATCTGTGTTCAGTCCACCAAGTCCTTACCTGCTGCACAAGGGTTTAGTGTGGCCGGGTTGTCTCAGTGATGCGTGCTTGGGTAAGCTGTGACATCGGCTGATTTTTGTTTAGCAGCTTCCTTGCTCTGCCCTGTGGGAAGTCTTCAGGGATTTGTGGTGCTGTGTTAATACAGCAGAGGTTTTGGAAGCACCGAGAGAGAGAAAATTCCTCCTGTCAAATGCAAGAATCAGCAGAGCGCTGCACATTTTTAAAGAGCTGTTAATCCATCCTTTTGCTGAATTAACTCTTTGGTTTCCAGAAAAGATGATTCTTCTACAGAAGGGTCTGTTAAATGCCCCTAAAATATGCGTAAACTGCTGTGGAATAAAGGGGGCTGAGTTATCAGCAGTGGGTATTTCCCAGAGCCCTGGGAAGGCTTTACAGAGACCAACAGAGTGACTGCCTGGGAGTTTGGTCAACTGCAGAGCCAAGATGGGCAGCTTTCTTGGTGATGGGTTGAGTCCTTAAATATAGGGATTAACCTAGATTCGTGTGCTCTTGGCAGGACAAATCAAGTTAATGTGAGATGGCTGTTGGATTGACTTGTAGCAAATGAAACTATTTGGTGCATGTATTTAACTGTCCTTTCACCCTGATGTTTTTCATGCATTTCTCTGTCACAAAGGAATCTGTTTCTTAAGGCCTTGCGGTAGGACAGAGCCAATTTCAGTCAAGTTTTATGATGTGATTCTGTGTAATAAAAAAATAAGATTTCTCATCCAGTAGGTGTTAACGCTGTCTTGAATGAATTCTACTTTGCAGTTGGCCCACCGTATTGTCTGCATTTTCGGGTAAAGTTTTACTCATCAGAGCCCAACAATCTACGTGAAGAGCTAACAAGGTAAGAGGGATTTTGTATGAGAGAAAGGTACCTAAATAAGGTGATGTTTTGGAGAATTCCTTAGAGCTGCTTGGTTACTTGGCTTTTTGTAAATGTTTCTAATATAGCTCTCATGAGATAAGTGAGCTCTAATATAAAGAGATCTATATATTTACTGTATTACTTGATGCACCATTTTTCATTAGGCAATTCTGACAACTGATCTAAGTACCTTACACCAGAGGTTTTTACTGAAGAGAACAGGCTTCATTTCTCTTTATTCTTCTTAAGCTGCATTTAGTTTCAACTGTATGCAGTCATCTTGTCTCTTCAGGCAGAAAAGCATTGAATTGCAAGTTAGAGCTTCTCTTTGGCAAAAATAAGCTCAGTTAACATTTCATTGCTTCTGTGGTCTTTGCAGAGCTTATGGAAAGGGAAAATAGTATTTTACTACCATGTTGAGATGTGAGTTGACAGTACTATATGTGTAGGATTGTAGTATCAAGTGAGAAGCAGTTTCTCTTGATTAAAGCATTTCACAGATCCGATCATAATGCTGCATTTCATGTTGGACTGAGACATACTTGGGGTACTCTGAAAGAGAACACAACCTACCATCTGTCAGTAGTATAAATCCGTTGTAAAAGGCAATGTTTCTTTGCATTGTTGCTACTGCTGATGATCTGTTTTGGAGAGAAAACGTAGTTACATTTTTGTGATAGCTGTAGATGCTTCAAACCCTCAGCCATTTATAAAAGTGTGAAGTGAATTTATTTGTTTGTACAGATTTATGTCTGTGTGGATCTTCAGTCTGCACTTTAGGAAAATCCCTAGGAGTGCTATGAGGAAGATTATAGTAGCATTACCCTTTACAGCCATATGTACCCTGTGCAGCTTCATACTTACGTGTGGTAACACAATGTTATAACTGTTCTTTAATGCTTTTCTGCAGATCTGGGCAGAATGTTTTACCTCCCCATTCATGTTCCTGAATAAACATTTAACTGTCTTTAAAAATAGTAACCAGAGACAAAATTCAGACCTGCATCTGTATCTGCCACTATGAAATATTTTTATCCATCCTGACTGAGTTCTGCCAGTCAGACCTTGCTATACAGGTTTTGGCAGGGCAGACCTGAAACCTGAGGGCTTTAAAACCCTGTCTGTCTGCTTAGCTAATCCCCCAGAACGGGAGAGCAGCAAGTCTGTCTTCTGTCTCTAGACAATTTTTACGCCGTAAAGAAGCAGTGAGAAGGGGAGCTCTGCTATGGTTACAGGTGTCACTAGCAAGGCCTCTTCAAGGGTTCCACCTTTTCTTTGTGCAGCAGGATGCCCAACTGGAGCAACTTTTCAGCTTCCACAGGTGCAGCTTGCTCACGTTTTCTGCCAGCTTCCCATCAGATGCCACCAGTCAGAGGTCATGTAACACAGCCTAGGCATGGGAAGTATGCTTGAATTGTTTGCAAGTGTTATGTGGCTGATAAGCAGGGACTGGTCACACCCACTATGCACTGGAGGCCTGTGCTCATTCTTTTGATATCTAGGGTCAGTACCAAACAAATTTATTCCCCATGTAGGGGCTCGTGTTCAAAAGGCTTTGGATAATAAAGAGTTTGGCAAAGTATTTGTGGATTTCCCAGGGACTTGTAAGAAAAATGCCTGCATCTGTTTCGTGTCTGTATGTGAGTATGAGGAGACATAGACACAACAGAAGCATCATCTATGGCTTTGTGTATAAGGCTTCTGTTCATCTGTAGTAGAATTCAAACTGGATACCATCGTGGATGCCAGCGTTTTAGTTGATGAGACTACTTCTCTTGTTAAAGGAAAGCTGTGTACCGTAATGAAGCAAGAGGGCTACTCTCTGTGGGTGTTGGATCGGAAGGATTGGTGTTGCCCACTAAAAGGATAGGAGCTTTGTATTCAATATTTATCCAGTTTCTAAGCGAGAAGAGTACTGAATAAGCAAGGCAGTGAAGGAAAGCTGGCTCTGAAGAGTAAACAAGTTGAAAAGACTGGAGCCTACTGTTTGTGTTTTTTTTTTTTGTCACTTTGCAGTCAGCTTTCTGGGTTAAATTTTAATTAAACAATCCATATTAGGAACATTTATTTTTTAAAAACTTTATTTGTTCATTATCTTACCGATATATATAAATAATGAAGAAAATGTAGAAGATGCAAGTTGTTCTTTGCCCAAGTAGGATCAGAAGAGAAAAAATGAGACTGACTTAGGTGTCCTGTTTCTTTTTCCATGCAAAATTGTAGTTCAGCTTGTGACAGCTTCTAGTTTTGGGTTTACTTAATTTGAAATGTGTGCAAAGCATACAAACGCAACTGATAAAGCCTTGAAAAATCACAATGCAGTTTCTTCAATCTTGAAAACCCAAGTGAAGAGTACAAAACATTTTTATTTGTCCGGCTCTAACTTCCTTCTGTTGGCTGAGTGACACATTAGAGCTATTAATCAATGACTCTTATTTCTTATTTAATCCTACAGGTATCTGTTTGTTCTGCAGCTGAAACTGGATATTCTTAGTGGAAAGTAAGTATTCTCAATAAACAGCCTTTTAAACAATGACAGTGTGTTTAGCATAGGATTTATTAAACTTATATTTGGATTATTAATAAGTTTTGCTAAGTAATGTTATTTTTTTATCTGAAATACTACTTTTCTGTGCATGTATAGCAGCAGATGAATGCTTAAATAATGTAGTGCTTATCTCTTGTTAACTGAAAATCTACTTATCGTTCATTTTCCTATCCCAAACATCTGCAGTTTCTCATTGTCATATATATGAGTTGTCTGCTAAATAGCATCACCTAAGGTTTTAACAATGCCTTTCTCTTACGGCAGATTGGAATGTCCTTTTGACACAGCCGTCCAGTTGGCAGCTTACAATATGCAAGGTGAGTAGGTGCAAGCAGGGAAGGATGAAGTTGCATGAACAGCTTTGTGTAGACTCTTATTACTTCTTTCAGTCTGTCTGCGTTATATCCAGAAAATAGGTTCTGTCCAGATGTTAGCAATCTAGTGTGAAACACAGCTCTTTTTGGTTGTAATTTTGCTGAGAGCATATATAGAAAATTACTCGATTCCTCAGGAAACAAAATAAGGAGATTGTGAACATAAACAACTTTTCCCTAAACTTGTGTTTCTCAGGTGCTTATGTGCAAACCTGTTCATTTTCACACAAGATACGAAGTCTGCACTCTTCCTGAATTGCTATGATGTAGTAACACAGTTCACTTTTTTCATCATGTAGTTTCTGCCATGTGTTTTCTTTGGTGTACAAATCAGATACACAATTATTTTGGTTCTGCACTCAATTGAAGAGTCCTGTATATAAAAACCACCAGCTTTTGACTTCAGCTTATTTGTAGAAAACCGTTAGTGCCCCATGTCTCATGCTTGTACTTGAGCATTTATGATTGAACTGCACTTGTTGATATTTCAGGTCCTCCTTCAGCCAAAAGAGGTGACATACTGTATTTTTTCTCGGCTATACAGCACTATGCTTGGGTCATTTGAGACTCTTATTAATGACTTGCCTTTTACCTTTGATTCCAGCTGAGACTCCAGCATCCATGGCGTCTCTGATAGCTGTGGTCTCACCTTCAGTTGCTTGTATAGGTTGCACATCACTGATCTTCATGGCCAATGTCTTCTGTTGTTCGGATGAGGGTGTGATCTTAACCAATGTGAAGTTTGCTGTGGTTTCAAGCAGGGGAACTCGCAAAGGAAAGAGGGGAGCCTTGAAGTTTTAGAAATGTCTGCTAAAGTAGGCTTTTTGGTCCTTATTCAACCCAGTTTATGAATCTACCCAAAAGAAAAAAAATCCCAGAACCTCTGCTGTAAAGCTGTTGTACAGTCCTCTTTGATGAAGAGGGAATTTGGAGATGAGCCATGCATCGTGCTGCACAAATTCTCTGCACAACATTCATTTTATAAACCAGTGCACTGTTGTACATACTTTGCAGGAATTAGGTAACAGGACTAAGTCACTGAAATTGTCTTACAGGTATTTTCCCAAACACATTTTGTGCTTCAGGCAGGAACTACTAATTGCCCTGATCATGTGTAGGTATAGGGAGTTAGGATTAAACTGTAAAGATACCTGCCTTTTTAACCTACTCTTTTGTGTGGAAGGAAAACAGTTAGAATACATTCCATAGTTAAAAATATTAGCATTGTTAGAGCCTTAAGATATGGGTTCAGCGTATAAGTTTTTAGAAAAACAAAGTGGTATAATTAGGCCATATATCCATTGCTTTTTGTGCTGGTCTTTTCTTTCCTCTCTTCACAATGAAGCCCGTAGCAGGGCTTTAATCTTACTGACAGCTGTGTACTTTTATTTAAATCAGCTGGAACCTAAGCTGGCTTTGACAACATTCCTTTCAACAAAGGCAGGCGTTTTAGTGGGAGTAAATTATTACAGAACTACAAGCTTCCTCAGTCAGCATTAAAGGAAAAAAAAAAAGGAAAAGGAGAGGGTGAAAAGACTATTCTTATGCTTGCAGTGTTCAGAAATCCAAGAAACAGGTTTTTAGATTGTATGCAGTTTCTATACATATGGAATATTGTGCATATTTATTTGACTTTTCCAGGTCTTCCCAAAGATGTAACTTTTTTTTTCTACACAAACATCTGTAGTTTTTTTCAGACAGAACAGTTACTGGCCTGTATTGGACACCCAGGGTCCAAGTTATAGAATTATTCCTAATTTTTTTGATATGAGCTGAACATTAAGAAACCGCTTGACGTCAGTGGGAGGAGCAAATGCTTAGATACCCTGAAAATCAGGACATTTTTATAAAGGTTTCTAACTGTGAGTTTCAGCATTTTAGGCATACATCAGTCTTCTAAAAGCTGGACTTGTTAGCATCTGTGGAAAAAGGAGGTTGTGCTTTTGGTGTGGCACACCCATTGACTGCTATGTTCCAGTATGCTCTCTAAATGGCATCTCTTATTGCCCCTGTTGAGCATGCAGCAGTGCACTAGATGGGCCATTTGACTGACCCAGTAGGGTATTTATTATGTTCTTAGATGAAAAGAAGAGCGACAAATAACAGCTGCATGATTGTGCCTTGACACAGAGTAATTTCAGCAGGCAAGGGGTATAGTCATAAAACCAAAAACTGACTTTTAGAAGGGACAAGTTTTGCTTTTTGCAAATCTCAAGAGACTTTGTTTTAATAATTTAAAGCAAAATTCCATTGTAACTTTAGTCAACTGTCATCTTGGTAGAGACTTCAGTGATAAAGATGTTGAAAACTTTCTGCAAGAAAGAAAAAAGGTGAGTTTCAAGGATGTTGATAACTTCTGTTTACAGGAAGCTTATTAAGGAACGTATTAATAACACTTTGTAGAAATTAATGCAAAGCTTTTGTACAGACTACACAACCGTTTGTTCAGTGTTCATAATTTCCCTGTCAAAAAGGTGACACTTCAAATATGGGGAGGACTGGAGAAGAAAGAGGAACACAAAAGGAAATTTAGTATTTTAGATTAACTAGAAAAGTGTGCAAACTTCCTGTTAACATCCACTGTGTTTATTTGGAACATTGCTTGACAATGCTGTTCTCTTGTAGCTGAACTTGGAGACTATGATCCTACCTGAACTGGTGTCCGAGTTCAGGTTTGTTCCCACTCAGACTGAAGAGATGGAACTAGCTATTTTTGAGAAGTGGAAGGAATGCAGGTACTAGATCTTCCAGTGCATGCTAACCAGCTGTTCACCACTTACTTTTCTGTGAAGAGAGTGTATTAAAAAGATGCTGCTGATGCTTCTTCTGGGGTCTTGTTCAGAAACATGGTTTCAATATGATTGTCTTGTTTTGTAAGAGGATATAATGTGGAAAATGAAGCTTTTCAAAGGTCTGAGTAGAATGATGAGGTACAGAGTCTTGAAATACAATAATGTTTGCAGCAGCAGTTTCAGATTAAAACTTAGAAAAGTGACCTTGATGTTCATGAAAGCGAACAAGTGTCAGCAGTGTTTAAGTTTTTCACAAACTTTCAGGAATTTCTTTTCTTCTTTCCTTATATACCAGTTTTTCCTTTCTGTGCTTTTTCAGGCATCTACCTAACAGCAAAAAATTTATTTCAGGGGGCAAACGCCAGCACAGGCTGAAACTAACTACTTAAACAAAGCTAAGTGGCTGGAAATGTATGGTGTAGACATGCACATAGTTAAGGTATGTTTAACCACGGCATGGTGACCTTTGGAAATGATAATATTAGCTTTGTCCTGCATTTCAACACTAGTTTGCTTTGAGGAGGTAAAAAAAGGAATATTGTACTCATCTAAACTGTGTAACAAGTGATCTGACTTTGCATCAACATTCCACTTTATAGTACACATTTCTAGAAAGTATGACTTTAGTCCAAGCATATCTGCTCTGTGTTAAATACGAGATTGGTGTGGCAATATGTACTACGGTTTGTATTTAGACTAAGAGCTATGTGAAAATCATAGTAATTAAATTAAAATTGACTGGGATCCAATCAGCTACCAGCTGAAGAACCACAAGTAAAAATAGAACTCCTGTGGAGAAGGAAGTGCAGAGAACTGCACAAGGAGGTCCTTCTTCCACAGACAAATCAAAAAATTTTAATTTTCCACTTTAGTCAGCCTTATTGAAGGGTTGAAAACTAGAAAAATCCATTGCATAAGTTCATTGACACATGAGAGTTTTGTTGTATAAAATAAGCAGATATGTGTTTATTTTTAACACTGGGAAAATAAGCTACATTAATAATTAGAGTAATTTGGATGAAGGGTAAAACACCAAAATGAACATAACCTTTATTTTGTGGCAATTAGGCAAGAGACGGCAATGATTACAGCCTGGGGCTAACACCTACAGGAGTTCTTGTCTTTGAAGGAGATACAAAGATTGGTTTGTTTTTCTGGTAAGCTCTCTGTACATTAAAATATATTTTAGATTTTTACTCTTTACGTTTCTTTTGCGCTAACAAAAAAAAAACACAACTTGTTTGGGGTATGAGAGCACTGTGAATACTAGGTACCTGCAGAAATATTCTATAGCCTGTGAGTATTTTCATGGTGTCCAAACATACTTTCTTTTTTCAACATTCTTGGTTGATATGTTAATGGGTTTTACATTTGTATCATGCTAGAGGCAAGTGGAATGATGGAATAACTTTGGGATGTCTTTATTTTTTTATAGTGTATTTGTTGTTGTATTTTGCACTAGATTGCTTTGGAAATAGAGTATGCCCCCAGTCAGTGAAATAAAGCCTCTTCAGGTGTTCTAGCCAAGTGTTACACCTTACTGTTGAAAAAGAGGCAGGAGCAATAGTATTAGTGAAGTTTTTACATATAATGTCATCTGGGCAGGCTTTTCACTGAGAAATGTCTCTTTGTGCCCAGTAAAGGGCAGAAATGCCCCTTTCTGCCCATCAGTAAGGACTAATTAAAAACAAACAAACAAAAAACTCCAAACACCCTTTCTCCCCCTTTCCCCCCCTCCTCCAAAATCAGATCTGTGTATAGTCAGGGGATATAGAGCTTGCTTGAGTTTTTAATGAAGCTGTGCTTCTATGTGTGTCAAATACCTGAATAACATGCCATGATTTTTTAGAAGCATTCTGATGGAATTTTGCAGGGCTTTATATTGCATAGAACACAAGGTGGAGAACGTTCTAGCTAGCATATTTGAGTCTCGGTACACAGGCATTTGTGGATTTTAAAGTGCTTTATTCTGTAATTCCCATCCAGTCTTTCAAAACTGTATAAAAAGTAGGCAGATGATGAGGTGAAATTTTATCATATGAATAGTTAGTTTGGGTTAGCCCAGTCCAATTTTATAAACATCTCAGAAAAACACTCACTTTGTAGCAGAAATGTTATTTGTGTGTCTTGTCTGTCCACCATCAATTCTGGGTATTTTTTTGGTGGACAGGGAGGGGAAAAAGTGGTTGCATTTTTGCATCATGTTGTGTTCATGTTCTCTTTGGCTGGGATTTTCTGAAACAGAGTTGTTGTACGAATTGGTCTGCGATATATTGTACTGGGATTTACATTTCTCTAATAAAGCAGAATTATTTTGGCCTGCCTTTATGTCTTTCTGAGTTCAGTTTTGTGGGCTTTTGGAAGAGTAGGCAAGCAGGAGTATTTGGGTGGAGTTAGATTTCAGGTCAAGTAATTATTTTTTTAAGTTCTGATAGAATTACCTGTTTAGAAGTTGCTGACTTCTTATCTTTAAGCTTTCTAATTAAGTGTTAAATTTTGAAGTATAATCAAGCCCTACTTCATGAATCATAGAATCATTATGGTTGGAAGAGACCTCAAAGATCATCAAGTCCAACCGTATACCCAATGCCACCATGCCCGCTAAACCCACTAAACCATGTCTTGAAACGCCACATCTAAACGTTTTTTGAACACCTCCAGGGATGGTGACTCCACCACCTCCCTGGGGAGCCCATTCCAATGCTTAACAACTCTAAAGGTGAAGAAGTTCTTTCTAATGTCCAGCCTGAACCTCCCCTGGCGCAACTTGAGACCGGTTCCTCTTGTCCTATCGCTAATTACCGGGGAGAAGAGACTGACCCCCACCTCGCTACAACCTCCTTTCAGGCAGTGGTAGAGGGTGATCAGGTCTCCCCTCAGCCTCCTTTTCTCCAGACTAAACAACCCCAACTCCCTCAGCCACTCCTCATAAGACTTGTGCTCCAGGCCCTTCACCAGCTTTGTTGCTCTTCCCTGCACACGCTCCAGTAGCTCAATGTTCTTCTTGTAGTGAGGGGCCCAAAACTGAACACAGGATTCAAGGTATGGCCTCACCAGCACAGAGTACAAAGGGATGATCACTTCCCTAGTCCTGCTGGCCACGCTGTTTCTGATGCAGACCAGGATGCTGTTGACCTTCTTGGCCGCCTGGGCACACTGAACTTAAAACACCCACAAAAACAGCCAGAAAAAAATATTTGGTAGAGCGGCTTGGACCAGCATGTCAAACATACCTCTCAGTGAGTTACTAAGAGAATTAAACTTAACCTGCTTTTTCTGTTCACCTTGCAGGCCAAAGATAACAAGGCTTGACTTCAAGAAGAACAAACTCACTCTAGTTGTTGTTGAAGATGATGAACAGGTAGGTGACTATCTGTTTAGTTATATTTCAGTTTTAATTATACATTACTAGTTCACATCCTCCTAATCTTTCTTTAAGTTTTCAGAATTAACATGGATGCCTTGCAAGATTTTTGATTGAGACTTGGGGGGAGAAGGGGAATGAAGAGACTTAGATATAAAATAAATAGGCTCAATTACCTTTTTTTTTCTCACTCTGTTTTTAACAGAGGAATACCTTGTGAAACTAGTATAGACCAGATAGTTTGGAAACTCTGCATTGTGCAAGAAAGTTTAAAAAAAAAGGCTGTGTACCACATTTAGTAGAATGTTCCTTATGCAGGTGCCAGAATTATTCCCATGGGAAGAAATTGCTCAGAGCTGAAGATAATAAAAATGTGAGCATTGGTGATTTGAGATCAGATTTGGAAGTGAGACCATGTTAGCGTCATTGAGAAGTACCTTCCTATTATAATAATGTCTTTAATTTGTAGTTATCTAGAGGTTTGACTGGTTAAATCTATGGGCTCTAGCCCTGTGCAACTTCAGACAGTGGAGCAGTTTGTTCATTGAAGCTTCTGAAAAGGTTCATTTTTCTGCCTAAAATATTTTTTTTTAAACGTACATTTCAGTATTCATAGAAAACAAATTTTATTTGGCTTGTATTGAATTGTAGCTTTGACTTATTTAAGCCCCTTGTAAATCATCAGTATGCTTTGTGTGCTTTAAGGGAAAGGAGCAGGAGCACACTTTTGTCTTTAGACTGGATCATCCCAAAGCCTGCAAACACTTGTGGAAATGTGCGGTGGAACATCATGCCTTCTTTCGGCTTCGAGGTCCTGTTCAAAAAAGCTCAAGTCGATCAGGCTTCATTCGGTTAGGATCCCGGTTCCGATACAGGTCAGTGTCATGTGCCATTTAGCACATATTTTCTGTCATTTCTTGATTTTCTTGGATTATGTGTGGAAACAGGAGAGGACTTGATATTCATTCACCTAGGACATAGAAAGCAGTGAAACTTGGAAGCTGAGTGACTTGCATTATTGTTTTTATTAAAACATATGGATTTCCCCCTTGCATTTTCTGATTTATCTTTAGGCGATTCTGGTCTGTGCAGTAGGAAACCAAAGGTTTATCAAGATTTATGTTCCTTACGTAGCATATATAATACATTGTGTTTTATAGATGACTTCATCTTGAAAGCCCACCCTTTTTTAAATGAACCATAGAGCATGGGTGATTGCCTTGCACAGTTGGGGACATTGCAAGTCTTTTGACTACCGAGTTCCTGACTGTTTGAGTGATGGTAGTGCTACAGAAGCCTAAGATAATGCTCATTCCATGTTAGGCACTGCCAGTCCATGTAACAGACTTCTGAATGACTTGTGGTCCCGACTAATCTGCAAGATGCTGTCAGTTGCCCCACCAGACTTAGAACATTTGGAAGGGAGTGGGGCATGACCTCAGGCAGTATGCACATACTTTGCTTCCATGTCCAGTAACTGTAGCAATACCATCTAGCCTGCTTCAGAAAGGATCAGTGATACCAAGGAGTCAGCAGATCATGAGGCTGCTACTGCCTTGGGGGCAGTCTGGCTATACTTGGGGAAAAAAGACTTGCCTTGGAACAAGAGCATCTGGATGCTGGTTTTTAGTCCTATTATCTTTCTCTATGACCTTTGGCAACATACTGGAAACTGTGCTAAGGCACATGGAAAATAAGGAGGTGACTGGTGGCAGCCAACATGGTTTCATTAATTGAAAATCGTACCTGACAAATTTGATGGCCTTCTATGACAGAGTTACAGTGTTGGTGGATAAGGGAAGAGCAACTGACATCTTCTATCTAGACTTGTGCAAAGCATTTGACACTGTCCTGCACAACATCCTTGTCCCTAAATTGGAGAGACACAGATTTGATGGATGGACCACTCGGTGCATAAGGAATTACCTGGATGGTTGCACTCTTAAGAGTTGCAGTCAATGACTGGATGTCCAAGCAGAGGCCAGTGACGAGTGACATTCCTCAGGGGTTGGTATTGGGACTGGTGCTGTTTAACATCTTTGTCGGTGCCATGAACAGTGAGATAGAGTGCAGCTTCAGCAAGTTTGCCGACAACACGAAGCTGTGCAGTGTGGTCAACATGCTGGAGGGCAGGGATGCCATCCAGAAGGACCTGGACAGGCATGAGAAGTGGGCCTGTACGAACCTCATGAAGTTCAACAAGGCCAAGTGCAAGGTCCTACACATGGGTTGGGGCAATCCCAAGCACAGATACAGGTTGGGCAGAGAATGGATGGCAAGCAGCCCTGAGGAGAAGGACTTGGGGGTGTTGATTGACAAGAAGCTCAACATGAGCCGGCAATGTGGAATTTCAGTCCAGAAGGCCAACTGTATCCTGGGCTGCATCCAAAGCAGTGTGACCAGCAGATTGAGAGAGGGGATTCTCCCCCTTTACTCTGCTCTAGTGAGACCCACCCCTGCAGTATTGCTTTCAACTCTGGGGTCCTTGGCACAACAAGGGCATGGATCTGTTGGAGCGAGTCCAGAGGAGGCCACGAAGATAGTCAGAGGGCTGGAGCACCTCTCCTAGGAAGACAGGCTGGGAGAGTTGGGGGAATCAGCCTGGAGAAGAGAAGGGTCCAGGGAGACCTTAGAGCAGCCTTCGAGTACCTAAAGGGGCCTACAAGAAAGCTGGGGAGGGACTTTTTACAAGGGCATGGAGTGATAAGAGAAGGGGCAATGGCTTTAAACTGGAAGAGGGAAGATTTAGATTAGGTATAAGGCAGAAATGCTCCACCATGAGGGTGGTGAGGCACTGGCACAGGTTGCCCAGAGAAGCTGTGAATGCCCCATTGCTGGAAGTGTTCCAGGCCAGGTTGGATGGGGCTTTGAGCAACCTGGTTTAGTGGAAGGTGTCCCTGCCCATGGCAGGGGGGTTGAAACAAGATGATCTTTAAGGTCCCTTCCAACCCAAACCATTCTGTGATTCTGTGATACCTTAAGCTTTACTCTTTCCTAGAATTTTCAGCCTCTCCTCTCAGCGTGACCACAGAAATATGCAAAGGGCAAATGTGCTTTTTCAGTAACTTCATTTTTTAGGAATCACTGTTTCAGCCTTTTGTCTTGGGAGAATGGGGTAAAGATTAGGATGTTTGTAAAACTCCTTCCCTTTTTTTGTGAAAGGGCTTCTGAAATGTCAAGTTTGGGATTTTTAATAGAACTGAGATCAGGTTACTAGGCTATGAATTTAAAATAGAAATGTGATCTTTTGAATGAGCAGTGTCTGTATTCTGTCATTAAAAATAAGTGACTTATTTTAATGCTTCGTACTTTTACATGGCATTGTTAGTGGGAAAACAGAATATCAAACCACCAAGACCAACAAAGCCAGGAGATCAGCATCCTTTGAAAGGAGGCCCAGCAAGAGATATTCAAGGCGAACACTACAAATGAAAGGTAAAAGACCTTCTGTTCTGAGAAGCATAATCCACTGTGAGGATCAAGTAATCATATCCTTTAAAGGTTCTGTGCAGGAATTCTTCTGTAGCTGTTTGCCCTTCTCTTGAATTTTCCAAATAGGTTTTCTTGGATGTATTTTGGAAACCACATGTATTTATGAGAAAAAAATTGTCCAAAGAGTGACATTCTAGCTTGCCTAGCAGGTAAAACACCCATGAATATTGCACAATATCCTCTGTATGAGGACAGAAAACTTGGGTCCAGGAAGCGGTGATAGGTTAATGGTAATATTTGAAATTTATGAATCAAGATTGAAGTTTTTGTCATTGAGATTTTTTCATTGTTCTTTGGAGTTGCCTTCTGTCACAACCTGACAGCATGTGATACCCTATCTCTTATTCCTGCTCTTGCATAGGTCAAGCGTGACCTCTGTGCATGCTTTCAGATAATTGCTTAAATCCGACTCTTTGTGCTTTTCAGATTTTTTTTTATTTTATTTTTCTAATTTAGGATTTTATTTTTCACATATTATACATGGGATATATGCAACTTTTGCTCTTCTAGTTGCCTACTTTTAGGCAGTGCTAGACTATTTTATTAATATTATACTTAATATTTAACTGATAATCGGATTACAAATTAAATTTTAATTAACACTTTATATTTTTGCAGCACATGCTGCTAAACTTGAAGAAACAAGGTAAGATGCATTCCACTATTTAAATTTCTCTTTCATGTTTGCCACCTGTACTTGAGCATGTGTCTGCAGAAGGAGGTTATAAGATTAGTTAAATGTAGAAAGTGTTAACCTCTTAACTGTGGTTTTGCTGTGGGTTTTGTGTGTGTTTGCTTTACATAAAACTTGCAGTTCAAAGCAAAGCTCCTGTGTATGTTTCAAACAGAAGATTTTGCCAGACCTGCTTATTAGCAGTCAAAGAGCTTTGTTTATGACTAGATATGATTCTTGCTGGATATGAACTATAGTTCTGCATACTGCAATGTAAAGAGATCGGGTAAAAGCATGTGAGGATGTCGTCTTTCTGAAATCTGTCTGCTCCAGCTCTGTGACTGAAGTACATAATCCAGTGAAGGTCAGAGACAGGGAAAATACAGTCAAATAAATATTTGGAATATGTTGATGGGCTTATAGTCTGTACTATACTTACATTTATTTTGATATACGTAAGTACTTATTTTTTTATATTTATACTAAATTATTCATGATCAACATTGAGAGAGGGGCCTTTTGGTTCTTTATTTCCATACCTAGAATCTTTCTGCATGTGTAGGTTTATACTTGCTGTTGCAATGTAAAATACTCATATGAATCTGAATCATACAGTTTTCATACCCTTCCTTAAGGGAAGAGGGGAAACCAGGCTAAAAAGAATTACCTGGTAGCAAAGGAACTAAGTCACTCAGTTCTGGTTTCTGTCCTTGGCCCTAATAACCTATGAACTTTCCAATGATCAATTGCAACCAAATTGTTTTTTAAAAGTAGATACTCTTAGATGTTAAGCATCATGACAGTCAGGAGCTGGGTAAGGAATGTCAAAATAACACTTCAAAACAACTGGCTTAATAGAGCCATATGTTTTCTATTTTAACAGCAGGGTTGGCTCTTGCATGAGAGGAGGAGAAGGCTAGGAAGTGTGGGGACAAGGCTGCAGTTAGTTTAATGGGGGTCTCTCTGTGACCTTCTGTATTGTCTTGTCTTTTTATAAAATGGGAAAGTACTCTTCAAAACTGGATGTCATTAAATTGTTTAAAGATCCTCTGCTTGCAAAATGTCAGTGATTAATTAGTACTCTCGTCATGCTGTGTTGTCATGCCCTTCTCCGAGTTTCATGCTGCTTATGTCATTCTGAGAGTGGGAAGAGAAACTCCATATGCAGTTTCTCCTCTGATAAGACAGCGGTCTTCTGATCTGTGCCTAGGTGTGGCACTGTTATGTTAGTCTCCAGAGCAATTTATGCCATTTCTGAAACTCTACACTTGAGCGTTGCTAATTGAAATGCATCATGAAAGATGTATGTTGTTCCATTCTTTTGTGTTAACTCAGCACAGGGGAACGCGCTACCCAGAACACATTCCTTAATATTTCTGTTAAATGTGCACTATTCTGTGGTAACCTCCAATACAGCAGGTGCAAAGTTGGGAAACAGACAAGGAACAGCTTGTTTGGTCTTGACATGGTGGTATTTAAGTAAAATAATTCTAAAGAATCTCTGAAGTAGATACAGAAATCTGTTTGAATTGTCAGCTTACCAGGTTGGATACCTATTGTCCAGACTGTAAATCAAAAGATTAATGGGTCATAGGAGACTGGAACCATTTTTTAAAAGATCAGAATTCTAGAAACAAAGTTTGCTTTGCATGAGATTTATAATAATTATTGTGCAGGATATTAATGCTTTTAAGTGTCTCAAAGATGTGAAAATGTGAAATGTCCCTTGCAGATTCAGAGATCATCAGGAATAGGGATGTGGATCTTATTTAATTTATTAAATATATTAAATATTTAATAATACAGAATTATTATTAATTATTATTAATACTGTACTGAGCTGCTGTGCATGTAATTTTGAATGGCTGCTTTTAAGACTGAAGCAGTAATTCAGTCCATTAGAGATTGTATGCAGAAGAAACTGATGAATGTTTGATAAACTTTGTGATGTGAAACTTCAAGTCCTGGTTACGAAACATAGTATCTACAGCATGTAGGTGAGGTTTCGACAATGTCAAATTTTGCTGGGTGTTTAACTAAAACTATATAATTTTTGCTTTAAAAGTACCCTGCCTCACTGCTGAATCATGAAGACTTTCTAAACCAAATAGGTTTAGGAAAGGAAGAGGAAAATCTAGATGAATTACAGATAAACTACAGCCTAAACAAATAAAAAACAGTGTGATACCCTTAGTTACCTAGAATGAGGCAGCTGACGTAAAACATAAGTTTTTAAATTTTGAGAACAGTTAAGTACTTTGGAAAGATCTTTGTTAGACTTTATGTTTTGTTCTGAAAATCCTTGCAGTTCTGCCAGCCTGCAAAAATAGTTTGTTGATCTGATCTGATTTAAATTCTTTTTGTCTTTCAGTAATGCAAACAATGCTGTTATCAACCAAACTAATGGATCACAAGTAAGGACCGTCTCTTTCATTCTTTTTAAAGGCAGTTTTAATGTATTTTAACAGATTTGAGGATTTAGTTATTCATTCTTAAAATCCAGTGATTGACCAATTGAAAGTTACAAATGGTTAACTACTAAATTGCATGCCAAGAAGTGACTACTAATTTGCAAGCAAGATAATTGGTTAATGTAGGTGGAGTAAGGAAGATACCCAATGCCACTATCTACAGATAGTACTGTAGAAACTATGCTATTTATAGATACAGATTTTCATAGGCACACAGAAGTACCTTTGTGTGAAAGTTGTTATTAGCCAAAGCGCATTAATTCTATATGCTAAGTAACATTAAAAAAAAAAAAGAGGAGGGTGCAATTCATCAGCACCTATGTTGATTCTTCCTTGCAGTGTTTTTTTCATTGAAAGAGGCAAATGCACCTGCAAAGTAAAGAATACAGTGTTAGCAAAAATTCAGTGTTGTTCTGAGTTTGAGAAGGAGATCAGAGACACCTGTCCCCTCAGTGCTTGTACACAGAATACCTTGTTTCACTGAAAAGGGACATTAGTGTAAAGTAACTCTCCTTCTGAGTATCAAAAATCAGGACTTGGAGTTTGGAAAGACCCTGTCTTGCTTTTTGGAGTATTTCAGATGTAGAGTGCAACAGAAAGGGTCACATATTGGTGGAAATGGGATTATGGTTTATTTTAACATTAAAATACTCTATCTATACCGATAGGTAGATAGATTGCTGCTGTGCCCAGCCTTTTGTGTTCTATGCAAAAGGAGTTGTTTTTTTTTCAGGATTAGTCATGTTTCAAATGGCAGTCCAAAGGCCTGCAACCCAAAGGTGCCAATCATTATCGCAAAGTTACCTACAGAAGGAAAGCATTACTGCATGGATTTAAAAAGGCCACAGCAGGCCACAGCATTATAAGAGCAAAGATAGTGAATCTTTGAGCAGCCTTGGGTTCATTATGATCCCAGTACTGTGTGCAGCACTGGAAAAGACTAGGCATAGATATCCAGTGCTGTGGAAGTAAGAAAAGACAACAGCCTTGCTTTAGCTTTGTGCTTAGTGTGTGTATAGTAACTTACTTGTTTATATTCTGTCTCCAAAGAGCTGGAATGCAAAGCCAAACATACCTATCCTAACTGCGGTTCCTTCTGCCCCAGTCTTAGTGGAAATAGAAAACCTCCCAAGGAGCCCAGGAGCCAGCCATCAAGACAAGAAGTGGTACGTTCTGCTTTGCTGGGAAATGAATTTTGCTTGCTTATGCATGATTCAGGTGGCTGTTTCTTTACCTGCACTTAAACGAGCTGCCATCCTTGTATCTTTAACATAAATTGACAGTCAAGTTAGTGATGGTGCAGCTGATTGGTTGCTGTGAATGTAGTGTGGGGAGGCGAGGACAACAGGCTTAGTCACAGCCAACCAAAAGAAAAATTTCTTCAGGGACTGAAGAAATTATTAAATCAGGAACAGCATTTGCAAGTCTTGGAGAGAGCTGGGTCCTTCTCATTTGGCATAATACTCCCTGTGACCCTTTCCTTGGTATCATGGGGCCCAAGGGCTTACCTTGATCCTTAACAAAATACACAACCTTGTAAACCAGTATCCTTGTGAATCGTCTTTTGAACCTTTTGAAATGAGCAAGCTGATTTTTTTCATTATCTTGGGTAGAATGGGAGCTTGAGGCAAGTGATACAAGCTGAAGATAAGAGCTTTGATTTCATGTAATCAGCGTATTTGTTTTATGGATTGGATGGATCTCAAAATGAGGATGATTTGTTCGAATATAAATGTACACATAATTTTTCTTAAAGTAATTCTATATTGCAAAGCTATTTCAAAACCAAAATTGGCACATATATGAACCCAGTACTTGTGTACACGTCATCTTAACTTTTTCAGCTTCTTGTGCATTCAGAGGCAGGATGGCTTATCCTAGAAGTGCAATTCTAGTTTCTGCAAGACTCTCCAGGAGCAGCAGCAATGGAATGGAGCAACACAAAAGCTCTTATCCTAAGCAGTTTCAACCCTCAAGAGAAAAGGTCCTTCTCCCATTGTTGGGCATACATGTTGCTTCAGTATCTCTTAAAAGTAGATAATATGTTTTTCTAACAGTGCAATGACAAATGTGCTTTAATTTCATAAATCTTATTGATTAAAGACTTCTAATACTATGGATTTGGGATTATAAGGGGGATGGTAATTCTGCTTTGTGTTGCATTTTATTGAAGTTTCAATCAGAACATATGATCAATGCTTTTTTCTTTCTTTTGCCCTTGATTTGTCTAGTATCTGAAATCTGTGCTTGTCTATGGTGAGATCCTGTTGGTCGCTCGATTCCTTCCATGGTGGTGGGTGAAAGGTGGTGGTTTCTTTATTCTTCAGCATTCTCAATATGGTTTTATTTTTATTCTTTTGGTTTAATTGCAAGATGCGTGCTAGAAACGGGTATTTCCTTTGGTGGAAATGTTTGATTCTTGCTCCAAACCGC
>NW_009620337.1:36130-39134 GCF_000690535.1 Cariama cristata
TCTTGGGTATCTTGATTTGTGCTAGCCTTCTTGCTGGTATTTGCAAGGCTTCTGTTGCTTGTTGGAAGTCCCGCTGCTCTTGTTCAGAAGCAGAGAAGACTAGCCAATCTGTTTCAGTTTTAGTCTTGGTACGCCTGTTTTAGGATTAAGAACTTGAGCCTGTCTTAACATTGTCAAGGAATCTAAGCTTACGTGCCAGCTGCTGCAGTATATAGGCTTTCTATAGAAGACTGGGAGTGTATGTAAAATATACCTGCATGTAACCCAAACCAGCATGCCATAAAGGAAACAAGCTTCTTGGCAACTGATGCATTTTAGCGCTTGTACTGCCTATATTTCTTAGAGACACGTCATTATTATTGAAGGCAATTGTCTTCTGGCAAAGAGGTTTTAATGTGTTCACTGGAAACAGTAGGGCCTGTAATAAAGGACAAATCCAGCTGTAGGAAGAAGATAACAGTTTGGAGCTGAGTCAGCAATTGAGCTACATTCTGGTTTTCTAGATGGGAAGTGGGGTTAGGTTAATATAATTGCCAAAACATAGCTATTTATTGCGGGGGCTGTGACTTGGCTGTTGCGCCTTCAAGTCTTGGTGTCTCAATGCTGCTAACAAGTTCTCTTTTCAACTGCTGCTGTCTTTAATTGGCCTGTTTCTGCATGAATTATCTTTGCTTTCTGTCAAAAACAGTCATCTTTTAGAGAGAGTTTGCCAAGGATTGTTTAGAATGCCAAAATCTTTTGGACTGGGGATTTTGTAAATGGTTAGATTGAAGGGGTTTAGAAATAAGGTCCTGACCTAGTGAGTTTCTGTTCTCTGCTTGGCAGGTGGCTGTGTTGGCTACCTTGCAGCTTAGATCCCTTCCTAATGTCAATGTTTCCTCTAATTTAAAATGTTAATGCTGCAGCTGCCAACAGCAATTGTGCCAGGTTGTAGAAAGTACTTTGCCAGATAGGAAGGATTTTAGTGTTTTTATTTTTTTTTCTTTGCTCCATTCCTGTAAAATTGTCAGTACAGGAAAACTGTACTGGTCTGCATGGTCTGAAAAGAGTCTGGAATATTAGCTGCAAGGCTGGGAAACCTAAACCCAATCAGTGTCTTTCTAGCTTTACTCTTTTCTCAAGAAGCTGTTTCTGTGCTAAGAGAGTATTTAATAGGTTTAATAATTTTTTCCTTATTGTGGAATAAGTAGGGGATTTTTTTTTTTTTTGCTTGGTAGTAGATATAGCGTTTACTTAACCACTTAAATGAGAGAAATGGGAAAATAATGTAATGAACTGTTGAGGATTGGAGCCTTCAGTATTCATGGGTCGCTCTCTCAGCATATTTCACAAAAAACAAAACTCTGAATTTACCCATGGGTGACCTTTATATAAATCCTTTCTCTTTTCTAAAGGAGAACTATCCCTGTGTTAATCATTTACCGCTGTTGTGAATCCTGCATGCTTTTCTGCTTCCCTGCCTTAACACATATGATCTTCCAACTCATACACTGGCTGCTTGGCTGTTCTGGGAGGACTGGAAGTGTTAAGCCAGACTTTTTGGAACATGAGAAAGTGGAATTTGAGCTGGGGGCTGTCCAGGACCCCTCTAAATGAATAGCAACAATGTTTCTGCTATGTTTAGATTTGTGTTATTAGAGAATTTTACATTAAACTGAAGGAGCAAGTTTGTTTTGGGAATTTCCTTGCTTGAGTAGTTTATGAGAGTGCTTTTTTCCAAGCACTTTTTTGATCCCTGATTGTAACTTGCATCAGCCTCTCCTAAAACATAGCAGTGAAGGATCCTAGTACAACACAGAAAACAGTTGACAGATCATTGTCCATTTTTTTCAAGTCTTTTAAAATTCAACTGTTTCAGTAAATTGCTTATCCATGCTGCTTTGGAGATACTTGTGCCTAAAGCCTTACAGTTTTCTAGCTAAGGGGTTCTGCATAAAAGATTTTTCAAAACACTGCTTAAAGTAATGTGTGTTCTCCCCACTCCTCTTCCTAGCTTTTGGAGGACTTACAGTTTTATTCTAACTGTGGTATAGAGTAGCCATAACTATGCACAGCATTTCTGTGGTTTTGATTTTTAGGAATTCAAAATTTAAAATTTATGAACCATTATGCCTTCATATTCAAAAGTAGAAAGCAAGGTCTTAGTTTATGTTGTGACCTTTTTTAAAATGATTCTATTTTTACAACTAAGTTTTTTTTTATGTTTATCAAGTACAGCTACAGTCAGCTTCTTCAGTAGTATTTAGTCCCTTAGTCATCTAAATTGTGAATGATTTGTGTGTGCTCTACTGTTGCTCCAGCACAGTAATGCTCATTTTTCTGAGTTTCTATTTTCTTCTCCTTTTTTTTAACTTGCATTAGACTCTACATTTTCCACTGACTTTGAAAACTGGTGTTGCTTATAGATGCTTCTTTCAGGTGTACATTTAGAGCTGCCACTTAAACCCTTTCGGCTTCCTGCAAATAAAATGCGCTGTATACTTGGGAGGTCTGTTCCTCTGTCAGATTATTTTCTCCCATCTGTAAAACACGTAGAGTTCTTGCTCAGTTTTGTGAAGTACTTTGAAATACAAAGTACTTTTTCATTTGGTAAGTGTAGACAATGTATACATGAGATAGCTTAACTTGTCATTTCAGACTTCTGCAAAAATGTGCATGATACTGAGCAGAAAGGGCGTTTATTTGACAGTGTCGTCATGTACACATATACTTGCATGCCTCTCTTGTTCAGTATTTACCTTCCAGCAATGCCCTTTTTCTTTGCCTTTTCCCATCAATCTTCTTGTCTTTACCTTTGCTTTACTTTTCCACCCTCTTTCTCATCCATACATGTTTACTAATTGTGCCCCCTCCCGCTCCCCAATGATCCAGGCCCTTTGACGCTGCCGACCGCTGCCAACGTGGTGGAAGCCCGTGGGATGCGTGGGCCCCGCCGAGGACCCGCGCTGCGGAGGGACAGTACACCGCTTTTGTCCATGAGCGCAATGTGAAGAATGCAGGAATG
>NW_009620337.1:39165-65719 GCF_000690535.1 Cariama cristata
GCTGGTACCTATGCTGTCCAAACCACCATGACCAGTCTCTGAGACGTGGGCCTTGCTGGAGCTTGAGACTGCTTTCTAGCAGAGGCTGGAAAATTATGTTTTGAGCTGTCTCTGAGATAAGGACAACGGACTCAAAGCTGACTTTAGAGGGGAAAAAAACCTTTTATTATGAAGGCTCTGCATATTGTGCTGTTGGTATTTAGTCTTTAAAGAAAAAATAACATATAGACCAGAAGTTGCCACTCGTCACTCTTATGTTAAAAGGAGTGTGTGTATATATATCATTTTAATTGTGTTAAGGTTTTTCTTAATGATTAAAAGATTATTTTTTTTTTTTAGCTGGGTTTAACTTTGAGAGCCATGCAGGAAGTCACATTTATAACAAGACTGCACAAGCAACTATTGGGTTATAATGTGGATTCAAAAATCTTAGAGGGTTAGAGGATGCCACTGCCTCTCCTTTTGAACCATGATTGTTTAAAAATATCTAAGATAGATGGTTGATCTGAAAACTAACCATTTTTTTAACAAGTCCTCTTCTGAAAAATACTGTTTGAAATTTTACCTTGTTAGGAATAAAATTATCAGAATTCCTGAAAAGGCAAAGAGTAATTTCTTTTTTTTAATTTCTAGAAATTTTTTCCTTTTTTGCTGCCGTACTCCAGTTGAAAAGAAACAAATATTTCCTGACAAACACTAGTCCTACGAGGTTAATTTTTAAGTCAGAGGTTAAGACTCCGGCTTCATGGCTCATTGATGTTCTTGGGGGCCTTTAACAATGTGAAGAACTACCTTTACCTTTGAACACACTGTGTTTTTATGTGTTTTCTGAAGTTAGTTACTTTTAAATTGCAGTATTCTTTTCCTGTTAAAAAATAGGAAAAGTTGTGGTAGAACGTTTTTAAAATTTGTTTATATTTGGCTTTTAGGATAAAGAAGGTGTTTGAATGATTTTCAAATTGAATAAGTTTCAAATTTCCACAGAACCCAGAAATACAGAAACATTGTTTTCAGATACCCAGCCCCGAAGAACCAAGAAAGTAAGTCGCAGCCAGGACATAACTTACTATTGCCTGAGTTATTTTGACCTCCTCACCTTTGCATCTGACAGAATGAAAAAGATTGCTAATGAAATATGAGCCTCTCTTTTACAACTCGGCTTAAAAAAAAAAAAAGATACAAGCTATATATTAAAGATCTGTGGGATCTACAGAGGTGATTAGAGCAATCTGTGCTGGTTTTAGTTTTAGATTTTGCAAGGTAGGTGTTGTAAACTTTTGGAGTGAAGCAAACCTATTTGTTTCTTATTTATAAAGTTGCATAATAATATGCATATGAAAACAAGTGGTTTGACTTTAAAGTATTGTATAATTTCTGTGTAGATGAGGGGAAAAAAACACTCAAAATTTGAGTTGAGGAATTTGGGATAGTTTTGTATTTAAAATGCACAAACATTGTTGCAATAACAAGTCGCTGTTTTATTGCAGAGTTTTAAGTTCAGATGTGCTTATGTAGTGGTCAGGCCAGTGCAAGTAGTGACAGACTCCTTGGGTATCAGAGAAGTTTTGTGTAGAGTAGTTGAGGTGGGACAACATGTCTGGAGATCATGTAGTCCACCCCTGTGCTAAAAGCACGGCTGAGTAGAGCAGGTTGCTCAGGACCATGCCAGCCAGGTTTTGACCATCTCCAAGGATGGAGACTTCACGCTCCTCTCTGAGTGACCTGTTCTGGTGTTTGACTAACAGCGAAAAAGGGGTTTTGTTTTTTTTTTTCCTTGTGTTTAAGTGGAATCTCCTGTATTTCAGTTTGTGCATATTGTCTCTTGTCCTTTCTCTGGGCTCCCTTGAGAAGAATCTGCCTGTTGTCTTTACTCCCCCCATCAGGTTTTTATCTGCGTTGATAAGATGCTCCTGAGCTTTCTCTTTTCCAGGCTGAACAGTCCCGGCGCTCTCAGCCTCACCTCCTATGTGGCTCTTTGCTGCACACCCTCCAGTATGTCCACGCCTGTCTTGTCCTGGAGAGCCCAGAGCTGGGCACAGCACTCCAGGGAGGTCTCACCAGTCCTGGGTAGGGGGGCTGAGTGTTCCAACTGCATACAGTGTGCTGGCTGTCATGGACTGCCCTGGGATTAGCTGCAAGTTTGGAAATTAAAGCTGTGACTAAAAGTTTTTGGAGTAGATTTTTTTTGCATGATGGCAGAACTAGTTCAGATTCAGGATAGGGGGAGCAACCCTGATTGCCTGAAATTCATCTACCTTTAGAATTGATTTATTTTAGTATGATACATGCTGCATGCTTTTGCCATATGGCTTTGAATCTTGGTTACATCCTGAGGGTCGATTTTGCTCTGTGCTGGACTTACTTTAGTGTGACTTTAATGACTTAGGGAGAATTATTATCCTGGTTTCCACTAGAGTAAGTAACAGCTCTCAATAGCAAATGGAGAAATTGTAGCATACTAGTACCAACAACACCTAGCTGCATTTTTACATGGAAAGGTCATGTGCTGTAGGAATAGCATTGAGGAAACACCTGCATGTCTTTCTAAACAGTATAGTGGTGACAGACCTTTGCTTAACATCTGCAAAGGTTCTGCAGCCAGCACCTTTTCCTAAGGGTGTTCCCTTTCCTGTAGTTGTTGACTTGCTTATATTATGCTATGTCAGTATTTGGAATTATCTTCAAACAAATGGGAGACAGCAGAAGTCTTGGAATGTGGGACTCAGCCTGATTGATTAGAAATTGAATTCACGTGAACAGTCTCCATTTGTAGGATTGTACATCCTCAGGATTTTTTCTTTTGCTTTCCTCACTTGAAAAGGAAAGGAGTTTTTTCCTGAATATTTTGCTTTTTTGTTTAGGAAAAAAAAAATCTGAAAAGGAGACAGGCTTGAATTTGCTCTTCTTTGTACCTTAAGGTACAACATTCAATGCCCCAAAATGAAGAAAATGAACAAAGAATTTCATTCTGTTTTACTACCTTGCAGAATCAGTATGAGAAACTATTCTGTGTCAGTACCAGTTTGAAAAGATAAATTAGCTTGCGTGGTGCTCCATGCTGTTTCAAATTAGATTACTTGTAAAAGAATTCTCTCTTTTGCAGCGGACTCGGGTAGTTACTGTATCTTGCAGGTTGTATTTCACAAACTAGAATGAAGATTTGTTTTGCTTTTCAACTAGGAAATTAAAAAAAACATCATACCCCTTGTAACTGACAGCTTTCTCAGTTACATTATGTATCGCATGCTGAATGGTACATACTAATATCAATATACTTATCAGGCAAAAAAGAGAAATAATGCAGTAGCTAACTCCCTTAACTCTGGGAGTTCCCTGAGCACGTAACGACTTGTGTGTGATTCATTAGTGGGTTGACAAACCTTTCCATGCACTAAACCCCTTTGATTATTCCTGTATTCATAATTATTTGTATGGCTTGAACTCCTGGTATCATTTACCAGCTTTTCCCTCGGAATATTTCTTAAAATATGCTGATAGAAGTTGATTCTGAAGACATAAAGCCTGGCACTTACCACTCTGCAAAGTTCAACTATGCCTTTGTATGTGGGTAAGTACAGGAATGTGTAAAGCTAATGCCTGTTTCGTTCTTGAGTACTGCACACTGATGGTCGTAGAAGTCCTCCTTTTCCTGGGAAGCCTTTTATTATTTCCCTTATGATTGGCGTGACAGTTCATCAGTGTTTTGTAAGAGAAGTCAGAAATTCTGTGCAGTGACGAAAATAGTATCTTGTGCTTTTTACTTCCGTAGGCTGGCCATTTATGAAGCCTGCATGGTAAGACTTCCTGTTGGTGCTCTGAAGAGGGTGAAGAATCTGGGTGGCCTTGGAACAGTCTAATGCTCTTCAGGGAACTCGTTTTTTGTGCCTGCAAATTCCACCAGCTGAGGGTCTCCCTAGTATGACTTTGCTCTTGTGACAACCTGTTTCGGGGTGGCTGAGTAGGTGTTTCAGTGGATCTGAAGGCAAGGTGGGGTCAATTCCCACTGGAGTCTTGGCCTAGGAGGCTTCTGTTGAGTCTGCCTAAAATTCATTTGGTTTCCCTGAGGCCCCACTGTGAGGCAGGGGTGAAGCTGCAGGGACTCACCCCAGTTGTCCTTGCTACCGCAACCAGTCTTCCATCCCATGGCACAAATGGCAGTAAGGTGTTCTACAAACTTTGATCACCTTAATGTGAGTAGTAAGCTGCTTTTGGAGCAACGCTAGACCTTGAGTGTGCCATTTGACTACACTGCCTGACCTCCAGACTGCTGTTATCTCTAGCAAGCAGGTTTTTGAATCAACTCTCTTGTCTGTCTGGTAAATGTTACGGCAGTTGTCATAGGGAGGAAAAAGGGTAGTGTAATTATCCTAGCAGTTTTCTAATGGAGATAAATTTCATATTTCACTCATTTTCTCTCCACTGTGCTGCAATGCTAAGAAAAGCATTAGAAGATGAGAGCACAAAGAAATGTTACTGGTGCTGTACATCACCTCTCTTATGTGGAGTTCATAGGAGCTTATACCTAACTCCTTCAACATGTCATGGCATCAGCACCTCTCTGTGCTGCAGGCAAAATCTGAACTTCCTATACTGATTGTCATATTAAACACTTTGGAGGCTATTTACAGAAAACTGTCAGAAAATGGGAAGAAAAGCTTTGGCTTCATGTGAAGATTATAAAACATTTTCACACTCATGCATAGGCATCCTCTGATAGTAAGGTTCAGGATTCAGTCTCACTTTCTTTGCTGCCTTAACTAGAAGAGCATCTGTTCCTTCCTGTTACTTCTAACAATTGAAATTCTCTGTGTCCATCATTTCCCCTTTGCAAGACTACATGCTGCTTGCCATTTCCCATTGGTGGTGCACAGAGAGGCTGTACAGTAGATTGGAGAGTTTCCTATTATTTACTTTGCTAGTAGCTTCTTATTTCACTGCTTTAAGAGAATCAAGCAAGTGACCTCAGTTTGCCTTACAGCAATTAATTGTCTTAAGATGATTTGTGCATTATTAGCACTAAAACGATATCCTGTAATCTGTTTCAGACGTATATATTTAACAGTGGAAGGATTCTTTTGGGTGTTTGAGCTGGAGGGAGGGGTTTTTTCCTGGAGCCTCTAGTGACAACATGCGACTGCTTCTGAGTTCCAGGGGTTGGAGGGAGGCATGGGGCATTAACCCGGTAGCGATAAGGGAGAAGCTGGTCTAAACTCAAGTAGGAAGCATCTCTGTCCATGTGTGAGGGTAAGTTCTGTTGTGGTGGGTACTTGCTTGGTATCTTTGTTCTTGTATTTGGGACAGAACTTTCAAAAGTGATAGATTTTTTTTCTTAAACCAATATTGCAACCAAACTGTACGTAAGTGTGATTGTTGATTGAAATAGGCAACAAACTGCAGTGGTGTGCACGGGTTGTCTGAATAACCATCGTGTTCTGCAGCAGTTATTTCTGTATTTGTTAGTTTGCTGTTAGGGTTGCTTTAGCTGTTCCTGAACATTGAAGAGACAGATGAGATTTCTGACTGGTTGCACAGTATAAGCATCATAATAAAATTTTGGTTTTGTAATTTTCTGTTTTAATTGTAAATACAGATGGTAGGACAAAATAAAAAGGAGATGTTTCCATTAGAAAACAAAGGAGGTGAAACAACTGATCCTAACAGAGTACATGCTGTGGTTCACTTAAAATATTGTGACTGCTAAGGTTTCATTCATGTCTCTGCCTGGGTTAATAAAACTGAGACTAGTTGTAGGTATGCCTAACCACAACATAGTGTTAATGCAGACCTATGCAGTGCCCTCTGTTCTGCTTACAAGTGTTGGGTGAAGTGCTGTACCAATAGCTTTTTGTGAACAGTATCCATTTCCCTCCCCCAACTCTTCTTTTTCTCGTGTAAAAATCCTAAAGCATACCTTGAGTTTGTTAGAAAAACTAACCACAGCATAGTGTTAATGCAGACCTATGCAGTGCATGCTTCTGCCCTCTGTTCTGCTTACAAGTGTTGGGTGAAGTGCTGTACCAATAGCTTTTTGTGAACAGTATCCATTTCCCTCCCCCAACTCTTCTTTTTCTCGTGTAAAAATCCTAAAGCATACCTTGAATTTGTTAGAAAAACTTCAGATGTTTGTTGCAAAAAGTGTATTTAATGGATAAAAACTTCCCTCCTTCTGTCTTCACTTTTTCTACTGCTGTGTGATGAAGCAGCAGGCAATGTGGACCTGTTCCGTTATGGAGTCACTTCTACAGACAGGAAATGTTCCTTTTTTGGGATGTGTTGGGGGTTTTTTTGTTTTGTTTTGTTTTAAAACTCACTGAAAGCCAATGTCTATTAGTTACCTGAAACAGTTTTTACAGAATGTGTATGGTTACCAGAAGACAGCTTGAAAAAAGGGATTGCGTGTGTTAAAGCTTTTTTTTGTTACAGGAAGAGTAGTAACATGATTCTGTGTATCTCTACCCATCTTTCTGCCTTTGCAGCATACCTTTTGTTGATTTGTTAGACAGCACGGAGTTGCCAGAAACTTGTGTTGATGATGCCATAGGCCGTCCAGTTGTTGACTTGGCAACAGGAGATTCAGAAGAGGCTGTTAGTTGCCCTCATCCTGGCACAAAGGAAACTACTGCTGAAAAAGCAGACTCTGATCGTAAGCAAACTTAGAGATTTTTCCCTATTATCATGATGTGTGGGATCAAAGTTAACTGATTAGGTTTGTTATGAGGTTGTTTCCTTACAAAAATCCAGAACTGTTTCAGAAGGCTCCCTTAGATTATATGCAGAAGGACAGTTTTACCCACCACTGGGACAACAAAGTCAGTCAGCTCTTCCCATTTCAGCTGGAAGGAGCTTATTTCCGAGGGCAAGAGGTCCAAGGGAAGTCACGTTTCTTCATGGGATCTGACTTTAGCCGCAAATACAGTGAAGTGCAACCATCGGAGCAATTAACTCTTGCTGCTTCCTTGTTCACTGTGAGCATGGCTGTGTAAATGAACTTGCAGGAGTGCAGAATGTTGTGATTATGTACCTACAGTCTGTAGGCTTGAAAGTTGTGATGGTTTAGCAAGTAGCTTCCCCCATCCCTATGCTTTTTTCCACAACTTTAAAACCATATGATTAGCTTTCAGGAAGAACACAAGTTACAAGTCAAATAACTCCACAGTGACATTAGGAAGAAGTTATTGGAAGATGATATATCTTTTCTGTCTTTTTCAGCATTTGAAGACACGTTCCTAAAACTGAAACAGCTTGAGACAGAGCGCAGCAGCCCCATGCCAACTGAGCGTCCCAATGTAAACATAAACGTACAGGTACTTGGGCTTCATTCCTCCTGGCAGAGTCACTGAGTTTTTTTCAGATCACTCTGAAAAGTCTTCTGCTTACCTTGGGCTATTTACAAGATTTTTTAAGAGCAGAGGTGGGTAATACTGGGGGATAGTAAAAGGAAATACACATACTTTGTTGCATATAAACCTGTGTGTGACAGGGCAGAGGTGCATGTGAACGTATGCAGGCTGGTGAAGTTTTCTAAAATCCATGAGAGTAAAAGCCATAACATTTGAAACGTTCCTCAGTTATCGTTGTCTTTGTAGATTACTAACTGTACAGTGTCGTAAAGCTCACCCTCTGTTTTTGAGGGGCTGAGCTGCTTTCCTGGAGTTTTTGAGTTGCCTTTGGTAACCCTCCAAGAACATTGTTTTGACGTTTTAAGTCAAGTTTGCTGGTGATCAGTCCCTCCTGTTAAGTAACCAGTTTTTACCTGCTCTCTGAAGTAGGTGTTAGTGCTCTGTGTGTTTACATAGAGAGGAGTGATGTGGTTTGATTTAATGCTCTCATAAATCTTTTTGAGCAAGTCAGACTGCATTTCCACAGGCAGCTGAGCCGAAGTATGAGCTTCAGTACCTTGAAGAGGGTGAGGGCTTTCTTCTCCCCTGTTCCTCTTTGCTCTTCCTTCCCCAGCTTCCTTCTCTCCTGTGTCACCTCCAGGAATCATTGCATGTTTTGGTGAACCAATGTAGCCTACAAAATGGAAAACAAAATTTTTTGCCTTTTTTGTTTTCAACTTTTTGTTAAAGTGTTGGGATTTTGGGGGTTTTGTTTTGTTCTTTAAGTTGTTAAATAGGTTCATGGAAGGGGTCAAAGAAATGCCAGAGCCATAGTGAAAATAATTAGTGTTGCTAGAAGGGATGGAGAGGACAGGATCCTCCTCCCTTACAACCGCAGTGAACTTTCATAGATTCACTAGTTGTCAGACAACTGCATCCATGCAGGATATTCTTCTCTTTTATTAATGAGCTTTAAAAAAATTGGAATTTAGATTTCCCTTACTCTGCTTCCCCCAGTGTTAAAGCTTTAGGTGCTTTATTACATTTTGAAAAAGCAGAGAGAGTAAAACACCTGGCAGTGTTTATCTCTGTCTGTACTACCCTCCCTTGCAGGGAGGCCTGAGGATTTATCTAACTTTCAGTGAAGCAGCTATGATTTTTCTTGCTCCCTGACATTCTTGAGCATTTGTTCCCCTGGTCTGTGTGAGAGAAGGTTGCTGCTTTGGTATGCTTGGTGCTGCAGGCTGCTTGGCTCATGTCCCCTTTAAGGACTGTGGTCAGGGATGCCTTGTGCACCTCTCTGCTTGGTGAGTGCATTACAAAGATTACCAAGTCTCTAAGAAGATTAGTCAGTAGCCTGTAGGTCCTGTTACGCCAAAACACTGCCTCCGCATAAACTAAAGCAAATGAACACAGTTCATTTAAGAATATTTTTGTCTGTTGAGCTCTGTTTTAGTTCAGACAAGAGAGGGGAAAAAACATTTAATTGGTTAAATGGAGAGAATGGAGCAAAAGTGGCTTAGTGGTTTTTAAACTGTCGCTGATACGTAGTAAGCAAGATAAGATTTCTGTAATGAGCTAATCTAACAAACAGCTGCCAATACAGTACAGTCACAGTTATCCAGCTGCTGTCGTATGAGGTGCCGAGTAACTTTGGATATTAGAAGTTACAGATACTGGGGTGATAGTAACCTGATTAGAGAGCAAGAATATTTGCATAACTGAGAAATACGTGATGTATGGATCAACAGTATGCCAATATGATTCTTTCTTTGGGTGAAAGAGACTTCAGCTTTCAAGAAGTGCAAATTGTAGCATGAGAATGTAAGAGTAGATCTTCAGTGGTTATCAACAGTGTGCCAATAGGATTCTTTCTTTGGGTTAAAAAGAGACTTCAGCTTTCAAGAAGTGCAAATTGTAACATGAGAATGTAAGAGTAGATCTTCAGTGGTTTTCCTGAGGTAGAAGAGATTGAATAAAGCTTTTCAGGCTATGGTGTAGCTTACCAAGAGGTCACTTGAGACTGTTTGTTTAAAATGGTTGCCAAAGATTAGAGACTGTCTCAGTGTACTTTAAATTCTGTATACTTCAAATTGCAAAGACGTACAGGTTACAGTAGCACCGAATGAGTACACTCAGTTGTGATTAGAGATGAAGGTTAATGATTTGGAAATGAGTCCGGAAAAGAGTGACTAAGAATAACTATGGAAACCACTTTGTTCCCTGCTTTTGAAGGCTGCTTTAGAAAAAAAAATGAATTTCCACTTACCGTGGTTGTTACAAAACGCACCTGTTGTCTGCTCTCCTGCACTTACTTCTGTTCTTAATCTACGTGTAAAAGAGGTGTTTATGGCATCTTCTTCTGACTGAACTGAATGGGACTGTAATATATCCACTAAAACCTTGCAGTGAGCTTAGATCCTGGAGCTTGCTGTTACTTCAGATGAATGCAGTGTTACAATGTTCTCTCTGAAAGTGTCATTACAGATTTCAGCATGTTGTCTCCCTGAAGTTTTACCAGTGCGTAAGATAACCTGCCTATGTAGAAACAGAGCACATAAAAGGTTTAGTAAAATGCATCAAGGGAAAGCATTAGTTTTCTGCTTATGAAGGCAGAGCTGCATCCTGAACTTCTTAAGTCACACTGTCAAATGCCAGTGAACGGCTTGCTTTCAGCTTTGTTAATTAAAAATCTTTAACTGTTTTCCATCAAGGGTCAGAGATGGCCTGACAATCATTTTTATGTAATTCTTTACTCAAAATCAATCAATCAATCTTGATTGATTTCTTTGATAGGGAAATATTTATCTGTCCATGTTCTTTTAGAGAAAAGGAGAAATCTTTCTAGAATGAGAACTAGGAAGGGGGGAATGAATGGCTTCATTCTTCACTGTTGCTCCCTGCCAAAATCTGTTGGGATGGAAGAAAGCAACTTTGTCCTTTCCCAGCTTTCAGCAGCGCAGTGACCAGATCTGACAAAAGAGAGCAAATAGCTCTTAAATGCACCGTCGCTCTGCTTTCATCAGCTTCTGAAGTGAAATGAACAATAAAAAGTTCACCCTGTTTGCCTGTGTTCAAAGTCTGCTCCAGAGTCAGAGATGCAAGGACATGAGGGTTTCCTTTTTCAGAATTCATTGTGATCTGTAAACATGTGGAAGTTGCTTCAAACTGAGCCTCTATTAGACTCCATTTCCCTGCACAGAATGATTTTTCAGTGGCATCAGGAATGCTGCTCAAAAGGAAAAAGGACTGGGATCGCATACCCTGCTGCTGCCTTTAATCTTTCCTTCCCTTTTTACATCACTGCCTAGCTCCATATTTTGATTGAAGAATAAAGTACAAATATAGTTTGTGTAGTACATGGAAACAATAAAAATTTGTAATGAGCTAGGGTATTGACAAACCCCAGCAGCTTTACTGTTTTATGTGAACAACTGAAATGTCTTGTAAATTAGACATCTTGAGGCATTATCAGGTGCCAGATGCTTTCCCCTTTAGCTACATGCTCTTTCCATTAAAAAAACCCAATAAAACACCGATGCTTTTTTCAAGCATAAAATAGAAAGGATTGAGAAAAATGTATCTTTAAGATTGATAGAAATATTTCCTTGATGGTATAGAACTTTCACTTGATTACATTAAAATATTTCTGAATAGTACTAAACTTTTCAAAAGTTGGGAAACTAATTGCTAACAGACTAGAGTGACCTAGAAGCTGAGAGGAAGTTAAACCACAAAATGGTGCTTAGAGCACCAGTGTACTGATGTGCTTAGTTAAAACAATCAAATTTACTGTAGTACTGGTACTGGAATAATGCATGAGAAATTCTGTTCAGGGACTGTTATATACAGCGTCTTGCTGGGTGAGGTCCAGTGTAAGGATTTAAGGATTATCACAGTTGGGTACTGTGACTGTACAAGTAATAATAATTCAGTTTTAATTATTCCAAACCTTTGGCAATTTCGGCAGCTTCTCTAAAATAAACACTTAGATGTTTAATAATTGCTTTGTTAGTCTTCATGAATTATGTGAATGTACATCTCTTAAAATCTGCTAGCAATAGTCATTAGCAACACCAGTGGCTGGTCCGCATACCTTTTTATGTTGACAGTGTTTTGCGAAGTTCATTGCCGACTGAGGCCAAAATTTTAAAACGCATTTTCCTTTAGATACTGTCATAAGTTTCCTATTTGGATATCCCGAAAGGTGATTTAGAGGGAGACAAAAAAAGGAAATGTTCTTCCCCTTTCTAAACGCCAAATACCTACAATTTCTCACTGGCGTTTCCAATGAATGAAAAAAGCTGAAAGTGGATGGAGAGCTGAGTGGAGGACAGGTATTCACCTCTTTTTAACTTCTCTCCCCTGCTGTCTCTCTATATGATGGGCTTCATTTCTTCTGGACAAGCTGCAGTTCATGCAAGTAGGAGTGCAGCAGGATTGTGCCTGCTCCAGGGTGTGCTGCAGGACTGCTGCACTTGGCTCCAGGAAAGAGCCTGCCTTAGCCAGGGAGGGTGGCATATGGCGAGGAAGGCAGGGCTCTGTCTCGCCCTCCTGAGTCATACCCCGAGAAGAAAGGTCACCAGGTTTAGTTTCTGCTCAGTTAATTAACTTCTGTCACTAATCAAATAGCAATTAGTAGATTGAATGCTTAATTAATGTTTTATAATTAAGAAATGCAATTCACATAATGAAATATACAGTAGTGAAAGGTATCTCATTTTTAATTGTCTTCATTATGTATCTGACTGCCAGTTTGTTCTGATATAATCAGTGATGGGAGAGGTAACTAACAGCACGTTACACTGTTGTTCTAATTTATAAGTGGTTTTTAAGGTAAAAATCTTCCCAGCTTGCATTTGAGAGTAAATTGTCAACTTATAGTTAGGATATACTGTTACGACATCATATGATGGCTGCTATATTGATCTCCTATCAAGTAAACAAGGCTGCAGATTTAGGGTCCACTTCAGTTCTTGCACACTGTATTTTTAGCACAGCACTTTGCATCTCCAGTTTTACGTGTTGTGCTTTTTTTACTTTAAGTTTTGCTGTGACTTTACAACGGAGTTCCAAAATAAAGGAAAAAATTGCTCTTTCATTTCAGTATAAATCTGCTGACTTTCCTCTCGCACAGAGCCTTGTTATTTAGTGATGTTAATAAACTTCAGCCCAGACTTTTCCATGTGGGGACTGCTTCTAATAAAGATTCTTTTCATGTCTAGGATGAAGTGGTAAAGTTGACAGATAAATGTCTTAACAATGCAATTGAGAGCCCAATCGCAGCAGCAATGTGGCTTCCAGCAGATATCAAAAGCAATATCCTGAAGGCCCAGGCAGAAGCAGGGCACAAGGTAAATACACAACTGATAAGGACTGTGATATTCTCAAATGTTTTATTTCTCTTTATTTCTCTGGTGTTGGAGAACGTGCCTTGCAGCTAAGGGTGCTCCAAGAGCCAAAGTCCAAGGTAGAGTAAGAGAGCCTCTCAACCTTTCTTTACAATAATAGTGGTCTGGTACTGGAACAGCTGCCCAAGGAGGAATCTCCATCCTTGATGATACTCAACATGTAGCTGGACAAGGCCCTGAACAAGACCTGCTTTGAGTGGTTCTTGAGCCAGATAACCTCTAAAGGTTGTCTTCTAACCAAGAAATTATTTTATGATTCTGTGACTAAGACTGTGCTTCTAGCATGTTCTAGTAAATCCTGTAGCAAATACTGGTATTTTATTTGGCTGTGTTGGTGAATTATTTTTATTTCTACACTGGAGTTTTCGCATAGAATTGATGTTTTAAGTCCCTCAGCAAAATGAACAGCCCACTTTCATGCTGGGAGGGAGGCTCTTGGCTCTTCTGTGGATCTCAGAACTGACACAAGATGGGAACAGGTATCAGAAATGTATACCTTTGTTCATTTTTCCCCCTCAGATTGTAAGAGAAGACAGCCTCACAGGTGTCAAGAATTCCAATATTCAGGATGCTGCTGCCAGGTACTGAAAAGATTTGGAAGAAACACGTGATCTAGTTACCCAAGTACAGCACTGAGAACGTGCAGTGTTGGTCTTTCAGTGGCTCAATGATCGTTGCATTTTACCTTGCATAGTGTAGCTTAACCTGGTGAGTGTGAAGTGTTTTTAAAATGAAAACCAGCAAGCACTATAGTTGCTAAGTTTTATTATATACAAGGTAAACCGGATACTCTTTATTCTCCCGTACTTTAATGGGAGACGTTCACAACATAAATGTTCCAACAGCAGCTTCAGTCACTGTAGTTATTTCTGACCTGTGAACAACTTCAGTGTGGGGAGAGGGGATGGGTCTGTTTGCAGTAGCTGTTTTCTAGTCGAGGAAAAAAAATCGGGTACAAAAACCTGACACTGACAGTTTATTTCCTGAGAATTACTGAATCTCAAATGATTGCCAGTTCCAGTGGGATTGCAGGCATTGGAAAGGTAAAGGGTTACAACATGTAATTTCTTGACCATTTGTGAAGATGAGCATGTGTCAGACCTCAAAGAGCACAGGCGGATATTGAATCAAATATACAATTAGCGATCTCAGAAATATGCTGTAACAAGTGATTTATGAAGAGCTTTGTGTGGAAGCTTGTACCTGTTGATTGTTTCGGTTTTTTTGTTGTTTTGTGCCAGGAACATTCTCCCATCAGGCAAAACACAGAGTAGTCCTCCAGCAACCAGTCCCGTATTTCAAGGCCCAAGAGAGCTGCTGAAAGCAATCCCGTCCTCAAACACCTTTGTTCCGTAAGTGACTCAGGAGAAACACATTTCTGGGGTAAGGGGATCATGTGGAGATTATCGTGAGCAGGTCTGAAAAGATGAGGAACAGTTGCTGAGCGTTTAGGCTACATCTGACTGAGCAGGTTTACCGATGCACCTTTAGTTACTGTTGCAACAGTTAATCAGTGTGGGCCAGGCCTCGGGGTGAGTATCTGTGCAAGCAGTAAGCGAATCTCTCTCATCTTCTGAAACGACTGAAATATCTGACATCCTGCTGCCCCTGGCTCTAAAGAGGAAGATAAGAGGATTGCAGGAAAGGCTTCAGGCGAGTTAGAAACAAGGACTGAAGAAGCTCCTTTGAGACAGAAGGCATTGATACTGTTGGGTCTATACACAGCTGTGGCTGAAACTGTGAAAGAGAGCAGTAATCTGTGGAGGTAGTTGGAAGGCATTTACTTCAGCATACTGACAAATGTAAGTCTTTTGTCTGCCTCATGTGGAACTGGTGTTGAGTTTTTGGGTTGAGCTATCAGGGAAGCAGCACTGTTTCATGCTACCCAGGCAGTGTGCTGATGAGAATGTTTTCTCCTTTCAGTAATGTGTTAAATGAGGACAATGCTGCCTCTAACCATGAGGACCTGCTGACTCCAGCTAATCTGGCTCCAGCTGAGGAGGCTGCTGTTTCAAAGGTATCACCACCTGCCAGCCTGGAAGGTTTCTGTGTGTCACGTTCGGAGCTACTGATGCCTCCAGGCAAGCTCAGCAGACCTTGCTGCATGCCTCTCATAACTCAGTGAATACCAGTCATTGGTGAATTCCAAAGAATGCTTTCTGGAGCATACAGGGACACTGTACAGATCTCTCCAAAGGCCATTTTTGGGTGCCCTTTCAGGTTCTTTGCCTGACGCTTATTTTTCTAAACTAATCATTTTCCTCACGCTGGTGGGGGGCCCCTTATATCCCAATGATTTGATGCTCCAGGAAAGAGACTGCAGGGATGAATTTCTGACATAGGCCATTCCTATCAAAATAACCACAGAGGGAAAAGTTTAAATTGAAATGTTTAAATGTTGTATTCTGGTTACCTTAAGGATAAGGTAATTTTTAACTGGACTCCATGAAATGCACATAGTAACTTAGGGGTCAACTTTCCTTTGTCCCTCTCTAAAAGAAGAGTCCAATATTGGACTGTGCTGTTACTTCAGCAGACTGAGAGGTTGTTCTGGATCACTAAAGCACCATGCCCTTTAGCTGTTGTCCCTCTAAACCAATATTATGTAGTTGATCCCACTGAATAATTATCAGTTTCATCTTCTGAGTTCAAATACTCAGCTCACAGACCTTGCTGACCTTCGTATCGAGTGTTGCAGTACAACATCTTTGCCTAGGAGAATGGGACAGTTTCACAGCTTACATGGCAAAGACGTTGTTTCCAGTGCGTTGATGAGAATAAGTGAAATGAAAAGGCTATTTTAAAAGATCATATGGAAAGATGTGAGAAAACAGACCTGATAAACAGTGGTGTTCATTAAGGACACAGGTCTGTAACTTGGGAAGCCACTAGAGTATTCAGCAGACCTATCTGGTTACTACCGGGAATTCAATTCAAAACTGATTTATTCCATAGAGCACTCCAGATGACCAGGACGTTTCCTTAACATCATTGACAGAGAATCTAATTGACTTTACAGAAGCCACACCTCGGGTAAATGTATTTCAAAACCAAACTTCTTCCTTCACACATACAGTGGTTTTTACTCATAAGCTCTCCTCTGGCTTTAGTATCTGTTCACCAGGCTTGGGTCTGCTGCTGTAAGGTGAAAGTTGTGATTGACCTGGATCACTGCCTATATTCCCCCCTCCTTGAAGGGTGATCGGTGTAGGGCTGTAGACCCTACAGCTTTGTAATGGAAGTGAAAGAACCTGAAGAGCTAACTTGTACCTGTGCCACAAGAGCGTGTAGTCTTATTTTGGTACACCTGCATGTACCAGCCTGCTTCTCAGGGTTTTGGGTAGATATAATACTTCAGAAATTATGCATAAATATGTATATATACACACAGACATAGATATGTGTGTGTGTGTATATATGTATTTATAAAACAAGTACTTGAAAAATAAACTTTTAACACAAATCAACCCTTTTGTATAGATAAAAAAAGTCTCTTATCTGTGCTGGCGAAAAAGGAGTAACGTGTGCACCAAAGAAAAAGGGGAAGGAGTAGGACCTTTAAACTGTTCACAGAAGTGTGCTCTTGGTTAACTTTGTCCACAAAACAGAAAAAAATAATAGGTTCAGTTGCTTTTCGGAAGGGAGCGCTATGCTGAAAGTGCTACCAGTGAGTTTCTGTGAGTGAGTGGGTATTAGCTGCGTACTGTGTGGCTGCCACTCACCATTTGGTATGAAGTCACATCTGTAGCTAAAGACTAGCGATGGACAAATATCCAAGATCGTTTTGGGAGGCAGTATTGTTTTGAGAATGTTCTCGGCTACTTCCAGCCTTTTCTAATGAGCATTTGTTTGCTTTTTGTAGGTGTCTTCCCAGCCCATGATAACACCAAGGTGGATAGTGCCAGTAAGTTATTTGACCATTCCTTAACAACAACAGAAAAAAAAAAAAGCAAGCTTTTGACAGGGTTAAGAAACAGGACCTCAAGTAAAATATAAAATACAATTCTAATTATTTGAAAGCCCATAAAATAATGTATCAGACTAAAAATAAAGCAAACTAATTCAGCTGGAGTAAATCAAGCAACATACATATCCTGTTACTATTTAAACTTCACTTTTGCTGCATTACATTGCAGGTAAGTGCTATAAAGTTTCTTTAAGAACCTGTATTTACACGCCCGTCCTGGAACTTCATGGATCTTAGTTTTTACTGTTACAAATAAATCATATTGAAAAATTAGCTAGTCTTGTCCTGGCAGGTTTTTATTTGTTTCCTGTTTCATTCTCTTCAATTCAGACTGGACTGATTTCCAATGGGCCTTTGGGAAATGATGTTGCCTTAGCTATGAAGGCAGTGAAAGGCAGCACAGAGACTCTCTTGTCAGCTGGATTGCCACCATCCCAGCAGACGTCCGAAATCCTTGCAAGGTAAGGTCTCCTCAGCAATCACTTTAGAAATCTGTATGGGGTGGAAAAGAAGTATGTGCTCTTACTACTTCCACTGAAATAGTTATAGGGGTCATTTAGACTCAGTGCCTTGTTTTGCTGTGCTCATAAACTGTAGTTCTGTCTCGCTGTATAGCATTTGAAATCTTATAAATAGAGTAGCTGATGTGTGTGTATTTTTATGTAACATTGTTTGAAGGGTAATTCAAGTAAGTAAAGGAACAAAGCATACAAATTTAGCTGGAGTTGGAGGTAAACCTGTTGTCATAAGTGCTGTAAAATCGATTAATTCTTGTAATTATAATTTCTCTTCAGTTTCTGTCCTTATCTGCTAACATGTTTTAGTACTAGACTAAAATTATGGTACAGATGAATTTTCTGAGAAGTCTCTTTACAGTGTTTCAATACCTGTCAGAGGATTGGCGGGGGGTGGGGATGTCCCCCAGTTATTTCCAAGCTGTAAGGAAGTCAAAGAACAGAATCTGTAGAAACCTTTCCCCTTGCTATTCTATTCTGCCGTGCGGTGAGGCAGAACAACGGCAGTGACGATCAGGACTTTCAGTGAACCTCTTACAATGCAGATGGCAATGATCCTACCGCTGCAGTGTGTGAAATCGATTCAGTTTGCTCTTGTGCAGTGGTACTTTGGAATCGTTTGTCTGTTGGTCTCATTAAATTATGAGGGGAACAGCTGTTAATGCTGTTTGGAACGGTACTCATCTTTTTCTTTTTTAATCCATCATGGCAGATATTTTTGGAGGAGTGTATTTTCAGGGCTTCTTTTTTTTTTTTTCCCCCCTTTTAGCCCAGTTACTGAGGATGCTACAATAAGAACGAAATGTTTACTCACCACTGAGCTCTAGAAGAAGGAGTTTCTGCACTTCCCACCTTGTAAAAACTAAAATCTAACATATCTCCAAGAGATCCTTCCAAAAGACTTGCCGTGGGATAAAACTCTTGCTGAACGCGAGTCAAACAGCTGGTTTGCTAGGATCCAGGAAGAGACTTCTACATTTACTGCAGTCTAACTGGAATTACAATCTAAACCAGGATATAAAACCACATGCACATTTGATCTTCTCCCTCAGGAGAAGTGAAATACCACACTGGAGCTAGTTCTGAATATGAGGAACAGAATCTAGTTGTGTTCTGGTCGCTAGGTTTAGTCTTACTTACTCTGCTGCCTCAAGTGTACTGGAAAGCGTTCACTGTGATGTTAGCTATGTAGGGTGTGAGCGTCGTATCCCTGACCGCTGTAGATTAATACTGGAAAGATGAGGAGAACTTGTAGGGCCACCTTGTGGCAATGCTACTTACGGTGGCTCACAGTAGCAATGACTGATTCACACTGCCAAGGACATTTTCTTCTGTGTGATTGTTCCCTCTGTTTTTCCTTTGTTTTACCAACACATATTCTCCTTTTTGGCCTTAAACCCCTTACTAATCCTTGCACCTCTTGTTACAGTACCTGGGAAGAATGAAAATCTAGTCCATCAGTGACCAACTACGTTGACTGGATTTGAGCTGCTTGTTGCAACCAGGAAAAAGAAAATTAACCTGCCAAACAGCTTATAGCATTAGCAGACTACAGCAGAGGTCTCACATTTTAACACTGGTTATTTTATTTCCTATATGACTCAACTACATGCATTTTAAGCTAGACATATGTATTTTAAATGCTGAAGCAGCGAAGGTATAAGTACAGCTTACTTCAGGTACTGCTTATTGGTTAATTTTGTTGTCATATAGGACTAGGAAGGAAAAGAATTTTCTTGTTTCTCTTCGTACTGTTTCTGGGTGTTGTTTCCAGATGCTATGCTTTGGGAGTACTTACCAGTGGCATGAGGGTACAACTAGATTGGTTCTCAACACCACCTCAGATCCTGTTCCAGGTATCATCTAACAGTTGTACATGGAACAAAGAATAGAAAGAATAAGGTGAAAAGAGGAAAAAAAGATGACAAGTCCTGTAAGCAGCTCACTTGTTTGTAGAAGGAAGGTAGGAGCACTTGTAAGAGCTCGCTCCACAGAGCTGGTGAAGGCCTTTTGGTGCTCAGGTGAAGTACAGGATACAATATGTACAGTTTGAAGAGGTCATTTGAGTTCTGGGCAGCAGGATCCTCATGTGGACACCTAGAGGTGAGCACCTGGACCCTGGGGATACAGCCTGTGAGAAAGATCAATGCAGAGTCAGAGGGAGGAGAAATACAGAAGCCTGATGATGAACTCCACATCTAACAGGGAAGCACAGATGAAAGAACTGGCATCTTTCTTTCTTAGGAAGAGGTTTGTACATATAATTGCGGTTGGAGGATGTTTTCTGCATAGTGCTGCTGTTTATAAATATTTATGTACATGTGGTTCTTGGAAACAATTTTAAATGTGAAAGTTGGTTCTGAAACCTGTATGCACAACTTCATTTCTGCACACCAGCTGCATGCATGTCTCTCAGTGGAGACAGATCTGGACCAAACCACTGTGGGTTGTGCGAGTAAGCTGGTGCCTGGCTAGGCTGCTTCTTTCAGATTAGGGCGTTCTTACTGTTGCTTTTGTGCTCTTGTTTGCAAGATCCTGAATGAGCGTGTTAAGGGAGAAGCCACGTGGCATTGACGTGGCCCACTGCCACTCCTCAAAACCCCCCGAGGCCTTAATAGAGAAATGTAGAAACCATGGGGAGCTCTTAGGACCAACAGTACCAGAGGGACTCTCTGCACACAATGATTTGCAGCCGTTGCCTCAAGAACTGTGAGTCGAAATTGGTGGCAGGTGCTTCAGGTCCCCCCTCCAGCCAGCGCCTAAAGCGCTGCTGGGGCCAGGTCCCCACTCCCCGTGCTGCCAGCCAGAGGGGAGCTGCTCTTCTGGACAGGCGGGATGTTCCTGCTCGCCAGCCCTTCAGCTCTGTCATTGTCACTTCCAGTTGAGTATTGGCGCTTTTTTGATACTTTTTAAGTCTGAGCCTTATTGCATATTAAAATGTAAAATGTTCCCAATTCAAATATCAAATGTCTTGGTCTGGATTAATAATACAGTTGCCAGCAAAGTTCCTGCAGAAAAAGGGAAGCTATGGCTGCAACAGTCTGCTTCCTGCACAAAGCCAGGACTGTGTGGGGAAACTTGGCACTTGCTATTGATCTGTTTGCGCAGCAGCTGAGCTGGCATTCGCCAGCTACATGTGTTGGTTTTGTAAATAGACAGAATGCAGTAGCGTTTTCTTTAAGGCACGTTTGATATTTGACTCTTCCCAGTGGGTTCGGGAGCTCTGTGAACTGTTAGCTTGAATCCCTCCCAAAAGTAGAATAACAGAAGTTTACAGTTTTACAGCATTGCGTGTTGAATGCCATCCTTCGATTCCTCCCGAGCAATCACATACAGCAAATAACAAGTAAATAACATGTGTGGTGAGTGTGTCCCCCTAAAATCGAAATGGTTCCAAGTAGCCAACTGTTACTTCAGCATGATCAGGATAGTGGTGATCAGAGGGGAATGTTGTATTTGCACGCATGTGCACACACAGGAAAATTTCAAAAGGGGCAAGGTTTTCCTCGATTTTCAGAGAACTAATACTTGAAACTTCATTTAAAAATTCAGAATTTTCAACTGTTAAACTGGGGACTTGTAATTCCTAGTAAATTTGGGGCTGCAAACCCAACTCTTTCGAGTGATATCTGATATTTGGAGAAAACATTCACTCGATTTAACTCAAAGTAGCTTATTTAGCTAATCCAAATCATTGCTTATATAGGGAGCCTGGCAAGACTAAGGTGCCATGGTTACGTGATCTGAACAGACACATAAGTAGGTATCTGAACATCTGTAGTTTGGCATCACTGTTTTGCTTTAAAACTATAGGTATCATGTTGTATCATGATTGGCTAATGGCTAACACAGCTTTACTCATCACCTGCATTTTATCAAATACAAATAGGTATAATAGTTCCTACAGTTAGTATTATAAAGGATTAATTAATGCCTGTGTGCTACTGAGAAAAAGGGATTTTCTTACCATTGCTGTAGTATTGATTGATTGGCTATAAGGTCCAATCATCCTCTAGAAGTTTTATTTTTTGGTACTTACTTAGAGATTTATAAGTAAAATGTTTGTGTAAATCTGGTGTTGGGATGTTGGCAGGTCTGCCAACCACTTAAAAGCTGTAAGAGTTGACAGGAATGAATAAATGCACGTTCTGTTGCAGTCATTTGGAAAAAGCCAGCTCCCTGATTTAAAAAAAAAAAAGGTAGGTCCAATTTTTTTTGCTATCTCAGTTATTCCCTGTTGACTCACTAATGCATGTCCTGGCCTGTCCTTGTTAACTGGCCTTGTACTTTTTTGCTGCGTGTGCACGCAATGCTGGTCAGAGATGGATGTGGTTTTTAACTCTATAACTAAAAAATGATAAACTAAAACCATAAGTAACTGAGTCTAAAAGTCAAAGTGATTTTACTCCAGTCACAATCTATAAGTGATTGGAGTAAAAGATTTTACAGAAATCTTAACATTTATAATGGCAAAAAAACCCCAGCCCGTATCTCAAACCGGTTGATGGTAGGGAGATGCTGGACCTTAGAACTGCATTTCAGTCTCCCCCATTTAGTCCAGCAGGAAGAGACCAGAGAGTCTGCGTCTGCCGAGTACGTGGAAAGAGTCTCGCACGCTTTTGAAATGGGTATTAAAATATGGGAGTTCGGGGCCTCTTACACTTGAATTAAGGGAATCTCTTCTCCAGTTCAGTGGGAATGGGGTTTAATGTTAGGTAAGTCATATGACATAAAATAACCACTTCCCTGGTGGTAATCAGTCATGGTTAATAAATTAGTTTGAATGTATTTGATTTTAAACTTAAATTCCACATATCCTCTGTCAAGATACAGCCGTGTGAAAAGCCATGTTTTGGACAATTTTTTGGACACAACTTTGGCAAGAAAATTTGCAGCACCGTTAGAGGAACTCGGGCAAACAGTCCGCTTACATTTGAGTCTCTTCCCACAAACTATTTCTAGCCCTTGCCTGTTATCCCTTTGCCTGCACCTTGCTCATTCTCGTTTCTTGAAGCGAAGGTGTACTGTTAGGATCAGCATGTCCTTCATGAACAGCACCGGATAGATTTTTCACATTGTGAACGTATTCTGCTACAACCCAAATCTTCTACAGATGAAGTGTTAGCACCTCTGTTTCACGGCCAGCTAGCATTTAAAGCTCTATCTGGGCACACAGAGTGTTTGTTAGTCTAGGAAGTTGTAGTGTATATGTATATATAGCTGTTAGACATGGTAACGTCACAGGTTTCAAATGCAGCTGGACAATCGTAACTTTTATACCAAAAAATAAAAATAATCCATGCTAATGGCCTTTCAGTGACGCGGGTGTAATCTGTGTGTGTTTGATCTGAGTGTTAGCACCACAGGACCCTCGCCACCGCGCTCACACGGAGGTAGAGTTGGTGTGATTCCCTTAAGCGCTGCACCGTCTTCTCGCAGCATTGAGGAGGGAGATGCAAGCGGTCGGCGCAGCCTGTTGAAAGCCGGGGTCCGTCACTCGGCATTGCAGGGGCTGGGTGCTCTGCGGGCCGTGAGGAGTGGGTGCTGCCCCTGCGCTGCTGTCGGACCCTACGCAGCAGGGAGCCGCAAGGTTCTCCAACAAAATTCACCTCCCTTTTCACTGTTTGGCTTGAGCACTCTGCTTCATGACCACACACACCCACACCCCCCTACCTACAACTGGACAAACTTATTTTTAAAGTATGTAAGAATATTTTTTAGCTAGATTTTTTTTTTGTTAAAGCCACACTAACTACTGTATTTTTACCTTTTATATGTAAAGCTTGGCAATAGCTCTCAATGTATAATTTATTTGTTGTTTTTTTTATAAAACAAAGTGCACCCTCTTGCTTCTGTTTCACAACAGTAGTGATGTATGAACTGCTTTAGGCACTGCACTGAGATCTGTATTGAAACTGTACGTGGGAACAAGAAACTGTGATCTGTAGTCCACTCAACCCAATCTTGAAATGTTTATACTGTAGCTTTGTCGTAAATATACCACGTCAGCGCAAAAGTCTCACAGTGTCATCTTTAAGCACCGCTGTGCTACACTGGTGTGGCTGTAGAAGACAGGCGGGTCGGCCGGGACCTGGGAGGCGAGCTGTGCCCTGAGGGCCGGCGGGCTGCTGCGCCCGTGAAATCAAAGCCAAAGGCGTGTGGCAGATGCGTGCTTCGCGCCGAGCGCTCACCCGATCATCTGGGTTGGAGAGAGATTTGTAAACTTACTGGGGATGTCAAAACTGCAGGCTGTGTTATCAACTTAATTTGTTGTCAATTAAAGCGTAACTTAAGATGGCATCTGAACTTGCAGATAGATGCTAAAGAATGAAATGCCTTCTTTCTAAAAGAGCTGAGATTGTCCAGGAGGACTGTCAGGTGTTCAGTGGTTTTGAAAATCAAAGTACCGAGGTGTGTGCCCAGAAAGGAAGCTTGAACTTCTGAGGGTAATTTCACAATGTGCAGACAAAAGTGCGTGCCAGTGAACGGAGCAGTCTTGCTTTTATTCTAATAAGGCGTTGTTTTATGTTTTGAAGTACAGGAGTGCTAATGATTGTTTAGAGGAAACTCTTTCCAAACTCTGAATTTGGTGAAATGCTTAAGAAGGCAGCAGAGGGCAACCAAACCATTTGATCATCATTCCTCAACAATTAATAAACTTGAGAAAGTACCAAAAGGAAGAGAAATAATTCCATCACAATGACTAAGCTCATAGAAAGGAATTTCCTTTGTGGCATACTTTGTTGTGTAGGTCAAACTATGATCCCACTGGTAAGTCACTGAATTGTTCTTCAAATCCATTTATAACTGAAAACAATGAAACGTGTTTAGTTTAGATTTTTTTATTATTATTTTTAAAAACTCTCCTTAAATGTCTATATTTTAAAAGTAAATCCCCCTGCCATTCATACATTTTAATGTTCAGAAACCAATGGTAATTAAAGACAGTGAGTTTGTTGAGATAGTTAGGGTTGATCGATTTGTTCTCATGTAATTGATTTATGATAACAACGGTTCATCTCACGTCTTGGACAAGATTACCAAAGAACGCTTCATCCTTTTGCTTTTATTCTGTGGATTGAATTAGCCTGTGGGCATATCAAATACCTGCAAGCTTCCCTTTTTTTTCAGAGACATTTTAGAACAGCTAGCTTCAGTGGCAGCCCCTTCAGTCCATGCCCAGCCAAAACTGGTGTGTGTTGTTTTGTTTCTAAATAGTTGCCATTACCTGGAGTAATTCCATTTGTTATTTCATGCAGGCCACCACAGAGCTTTCAGATGGCAGCAGCTTTTAGTCACTCACTTGGGCCTGGGATGAATTCTCATTAACTGCCACAGTTATGGAGAAATACCGTAAGCACATGCACAAAGGCTCTTCTCTCCCTCTGTGAAAAGGTGACTGCACTGGATAAAAATGTGCCAGGAAAATGGGAGTGAAACCACCTGAGGTGCTCTGAGAACCCTGTTAAGTGTAGTGGATAGCACTGGTTGAGTTTTGAAAGGGGAGCTGACCCAGGCAACGTGATAAAGCGGTACAAGCAAGGATGGCATGCCTCTGTCCTGGATACTGTCTTTCGGGAGAGAACCTGAAATAGGGGTCATGCGTGCCAGAAGGGACTGAGGTGCCAGGTGCTCCTGCCGATGAGTGGCTGTGGGATGCAGTCACCTTACATCTCAAACCCTTTCCCCTCCAGCCTGAGCTCACCCTTGTTTTTTAAAGACCTGGGAATGGGCCAGCAAGGGGAGAGAGAGCCTCCGGTGGCTTCGGGGAGTCTGCTGTAGCACAGGGTCTCACTTTTGGGACTGGAGCTCTCTTCTCTTCCATAGAATTACCAGGGCTTAACTGCGGCTCAGCCTTCTGGGCGTAAGCCCTGAGCCCACATCTCCGGCCACAGCCCCTCCCTGAGCTCCTGCGCACCTCATGTCCCGTACAGGGGCTGGGGAACAGCAGGGCACCTACGGTGTCGCGCTGGTTTGGGAGGTTGAGGATCTCTTAGGTGAAGAAGCTGGTGCTGTGCCGAAGGCACCTGACTTGGCATGCCGGCAGGGGCGAGGGGAGGAAACGGGGGAAATGGGCACGTTCTGCAAGCTGCTTTTTCCTCCCCGTGCCAAGCCATCGCCTTTGGGCTGGCTCGTGTCCTGCCTGCGTTGGCTCCAAGTAAATGTTAAACCCTTCATGGGGCTGCCAAAGGGAGGAGAGTTGGGGGTGGGGGTGGGGGGGAAGGAATGGCAGAGGCTGGATGGCATTTTCCTGGGGCTCTTGCACATCCCCAGGATACCTGTACCTGCCAGGAGACCTTCATGCGACTTGGAAGATCACTGGTTTATTGTTGCCCTTTCCAGTTAAATTTCCTTCCCTCGTTAATCCTAGATAAGTCTCTGTGTTACAGCAGCTCTCTGGATAACACCACAACAGACATGTCAGCCAGCAAAAGAAAAACACACTACTGATTTAAGATAGCAGTGCTGTGTACGTGCTCAGGTCAGTTGCCGTATTGAAATCCTTTCCAAACCTACCTCCTCAAGCTGGGCAATTCCTTGTTCTCGGGGAAGAAATTCAAAGCCTGGGCAGCCCTTGAGGCTGGGTGAAGTGCCGTGAGCTGACCGGGACTTGTGTTCCTTGTTTAGAAAGGTAAGTGCTTTGTTCAGTTTGAAAATACAAATACATAATTTAAATTCATAAAAGCTCAGGAAACAAGCACATGCTGATATGAAATGCAGCAGGCCTTATTTATATGGCAGCATACAACCCTCTCTTGTTTCCAAACAAAGGTCACAGAAGGTCCAAATAACTCTTAAGTAGCTTTTTGCTAACTCCATCTATAATTTTCCTATGGAATTAATGTGACAGCTGCTTGTGAAGAGATGATGAAAGTATCTGTAAATACTCTCACTTAAAATTCCTTATTCCTATGAAACTTTTGAAAAGTGATCTTTTCAAATATTCAGAAGTATTAAATTATACTTTCCAGTAATTTCAAACATCAGCATCTCTTCTTACAGATGGCTGAAGTTCAGTCAGAAGTCTTGGTAACTTCTATGGAAATAAATGCTTGAAACACTGGACAGTATTATCTTTCAAAAAAAGCACTTTTTCTTTTCAACAAAGAAAAACAAGCCACACATGAACTGAGGATTTACTATTATAGAGGGGAAATGTGTAACAAATACTACGTGTGTTGACAAAACAGAGAGAGATGGAGTTGGAAAAGCAGAAATCCCGTTGTGGCTAAAATTTGAGTTGAAGTCAGAACAGCTTATGTTTTGTGCCACTCCTGTCAAGCTTTCCTCTTTTTTTTTTTTCCCCTCCCCCCCCCGCCCCCCCCCCCCCACCCCCCCCCC